>NC_059200.1:22099623-22169623 GCF_020615455.1 Coregonus clupeaformis | reverse complement strand
TTGCTGGTTGTCTCTGATTGGGAGCCATATTTAAACTGTCGGTTTTCCTTTGTGTTTTGTGGGTTCTTGTTTCTAGTTGGTTTAGTTTCACCGTGAACTGTCACGTTACCGTCTTTGTTTGTTTTGATCGTGTTTTTCGCTCATTAAAGAGTATGTTTGCCTGCAACGCTGCGCCTTGGTCTACTCCTTACCCTGACGGTCGTGACAGAAGAACCCACCTAAACTGGACCAAGCAGCGTGAAGAGGAGAGAGGAAGGACCTGGGATCAGTGGAGTAGGAGTTTCGACTGGGCCCCGCTAAGTTAAGAGAAGAGAGGCTGGTCTATGGAGCAATGGATTAAGAGTTTTGACTGGGTCAAGCCAATTGAGGAGCTGAATAGCGGGAGTTGGAAGCAGAAGAGTGAGAGTCTGGCGAGAACTAGGGAGGCCTGGTCCACGGGGAGGAGAGAACCCCGGAAGATTTTTAGGGGGGGGCTCACGACGTGGACGACGGGGCAGCAGGAGGCCGCGATGGAGCGGTCCAGCGGGTGTGCAGAGGAGGCCGCCAGGTTAGGGGGGCCACTGGTCACAGAGGAGAGGGAAGGTGTGGAGGCACGGCGAGAGGTACTGGGGTGTGTTACCAGTCCGGTCCGGCCCGTTCCTGATCCCTGCGTGGGGCCAGTGGTGTGTGTCCCCAGTACGGTCCGGCCTGTTCCTGTTCCTCGCATCGAGCCTGTGGTGCGCGTCGCCAGCCCGGCCCGGCCTGTTCCTGCTTCCTGCACCAAACCTGTGGTGCGCGTCGCCAGCCCGGTCCGGCCCGTTCCTGCTCTCCGCACCAAGTCTGTGGTGCGTTTCGTCAGCCCTGTCCGGCCCGTTCCTGCTCTCCGCACCAAGTCTGTGGTGCGCGTCGCCAGCCCAGTCCGGCCCATTCCTGCTCCACGCACCAAGCCAGGGGTGTGTATAGTCAGCCCGGTCCGGCCAGTTGCTACTCCACGCACCAAGCCAGGGGTGCGCATCGTCAGCCCGGTCCGGTCCGTTCCTGTTCCTGTCAGCTGTTCGTGTTCTTGGTATTTTGACTCTCTTCCTGTGTATTTCGAGAGTCCGCACTGCGTGCGCTTTTTCCTTGTTTTACGCACTGTGTTGTGTGCGCATTTGTCGTTCGCGCCTCCCGGTTGGGTTGGCTATTTTCTCCTGTTTGGAGTTGTTTTGCACCACTAAAGACTGTTGACATACTCTTGTGTGCCTGCGCTTGATTCCCTACACCACATCCACACTCAGCGTTCGTGACACTGACGCGTCACAACAAAATAGTTAGATAAATGGGGTGGAAGGGAGGTATGGGATTGAGAAGGTACGTCAATTTCTGAAGTTGACAAAAGGGAAGAAATATATGTAGGATTATAATGTAACATATGTTGTTCCTGAAAGTGAATTGTTTATTGAATCAGCAAAGTTTCTGATGTCAAAAATAACAGGGGGAGGTTTGACAAGCCCTGAAATTGCTAGACTCAAGAAAGTGGTCACGAGAGTGATATGTGATGTAAATTCTAAAGAAAATGAAAGAGTTCAGTCGCAGCCTTAACTCTGTAAAGAGATGTGGTTTCTGTGTCTTCCTCTGTATTTTTTTCCATCCATGAGCAGTTTTAAGATTTCTTCTTTAAACGTAAATGGGGAGAGACGTTAAAAAAAGAGCCATTGTGTATGAGTTCATTAGGGGAAAGGGAAGTGACATAAGTTTTCTACAAGAAACGCATAGTAATTTGGAGAGGGGGGTGAGGGGGCAGTGGTGTGTAGTCATAAAAACTAAAAAAGTGGGGGTGTGGCCATCTTGTTCTCAAAAGGGTTTTTGCCTTTGTGATATGAGGTTGAAGAGGTAGTTGAGGGGAGGTTATTAAAAGTTAGAGTGAGGTATGAAAACATCACTATGTGTCTGATAAATGTATATGCCCCAGTGGTGGCAGTTGAGAGGGTATGTTTTTTAGAGACATTATCAAATACCATTGAGAAATGTAATACTGAAGATTATTTATTTATTGCTTGGGATTTTAACTACACAGTCAGTGATTTAGATAAAAATCACAAAGAACCTAATATAGCCTCAAGGACTTTTTTAAAACGCCTCATTGTAACACATGAACTGTGTGATACATGGAGGCACGAGACAGAACACCTGGGCGCATGTGAGAGAGAACGCCATCTCTATGGCCAGGTTAGATAGGTTTTATTGTTTTGAGCATCAATCTCAGGTCTGTAAATCAAGTATGATAACCCCAGTGGGATTTTCTGATCATTGTTTAATAACAGAGGTGGTGTTCATTAACGATGTAAAACCCAAAAGCGCATACTGGCATTTTAATATAACTTTATTGAGTGATGCTCACTTCAGGAAATGTTTTAGTTTTTTCTGGGAGAGGTGGAGGTCTCAAAAGGCCAGTTTTGTATCCCTTCAACAGTGGTGGGATATAGGGAAAATCCAGATTCAACAATTCTGTAATCAATACACGAGGAATGTCACCAAGGATATCACTAGATCAATGAAAGCCCTAGAGACTGAAATAGTGGAATTCATGACGTTGGTTGAGACCACAGGAGATCGAGGCCATACTCAGGCCCTCAAGAGGAAAAAAGCTGCATTGGCAGACCTGCTGGGTATCAGAGCACAGGGGGCATTGGTGAGAAGTAATTTTCAGGGAATCTCTGAAATGGATGCCTCATCCAAATTTTTCTTTGGTTTAGAGAAAAAGAATGGACAAAGAATAATTATTCATTGTCTCAAATCAGCTGTTGGACAGGAGCTCACTAGCCCTAGTGAAATTAGAAAGAGGGCAGTAGAGTTCTATGCTGAGCTCTACAAGTGTGAGTACAAAGAGGATAAAACAGTGACACAGCAGTTCCTTGATGGGCTCCCACAGGTGGCTGCAGAAGCTCAGGTTGAGCTAGAGCAACCATTTTCTTTGCAGGAGCTATACACTGCATCCAAGGCATGGAAAATGGATTTTTTGGACATCTCTAGGGCTATTGGGTTGGATGCTGGTCTAATTTAAATTGATCAGGAAAAGGCATTTGACCGAGTTGAACATCAATACTTATGGCACACTTTTGAGGTGTTTGGTTTCAGCTCTGGTTTTATTGCCATGATAAAGGTGATATATGGTGACATTGAAAGTGTACTGAAAGTTAACGGTGGTTTGAGTGCTCCTTTTAAAGTGTGTAGAGGTATTAGGCAGGGATGTTCTTTGTCGGGAATGTTATATGCCATTGCTATAGAGCCACTATTAAATAGCATTAGAAGTCGCATTGAAGGGGTGTACCTTTCAGAGGATATTCCTCCTATTCGTCTCTCAGCCTATGCTGATGATGTAGTTATTTTAGTGAAAAATCAAGCGAAGGTGGATAGTTTGAATCTAATGGTTGATCGTTTTATGGGAATATCCTCTGCAAAGGTAAATTGGGAAAAAAGTTGTGCTTTACAGATTGGAGAATGGTCTGGAGGGATCATGGCTTTGCCAGGGGGGCTGGAATGGTGTAAGGGAGGTTTTAAGTATCTTGGAGTGTACCTAGGAGATGAGGGGACAATGGAAAAAAATTGGATTGGGGTGGTTGAAATGGTGGAAGGGAGGATGAGGAGATGGCGTTGGTTGTTATCTCGTATGTCATATAGGGGGCGCACTATTATAGTTAACAATGTGGTTGCCTCTGCACTGTGGCATCGGTTGTTAGTTTTAGAGCCACCATCTGGCCTTCTGGCTAAGATACAGGCGATTACTGTAGATTTATTTTGGGATAAATATCATTGGGTTCCACAAAGTGTTTCGTATTTGTCAAAAGAGGAGGGGGGACAAGGTCTTTCCGGTTTCAGTTTATTCAAAGGTTGCTTTATGGACCGGAAAATGTGGTTTGGAGAGGGGTGGCAGGTCTTGTATTACAGCAGGTTGGGGGATTAGGTTTAAAGAAGGCTTTATTTTTGGTTGATAGTAGCCAGATTTCTAGGGAGGGAGTACCTCCGTTTTACAGAGGCCTTCTTAGGGTGTGGAGCATAATGAAGGTGTCCAGATACACTTCAGCGGAGTCAGTGCATTGGCTGTTGGAGGAACCTCTGGTGTATGGGGCAAGACTGGATTGTACAACTGCAGCTGTTCCACATTTCTCCAAGTTTCTGGTGAAGGGCAAAATCATCACCTTAAAACAGTTAATGGCCATGGCTGGGCCCGCCTTAATGGATGGAAGACGGGTGGCTGAACATTTGTGGGTGAGGTCGGAAAGGATTGTCAGACAACTGCTGGGAAGCTGCAGGAATGCTCTGTCAGCAGAAGAGTGGGGTATGCTGAATAGTCACAAGAAGAAGGTACAAGATGAAAACGTCTCATTTCCAAGACTAGGGATTACACCCAATATCCCAGAGTCAGAAAGAAAGGCGTTATTACTGGATTTGAGTGGGTTGGAAGAGGTGGGTTTGGATGAGGTGAATGGGAAATACTTATATAGGGGGTGTGTCAAGGTGTTGAATAAAGATAAATTGAAAAATAGAAAAGACACTCCATGGAGGGTAAAATTGGGCATTGATGACAAGGTAAAGCCAGCATGGAGAGCACTGTACAAGCCACCGTTACAAAAGTGTCACGTGATTGGGAACCACACCGGCCAACATAGATCTAGACGTACTAGATCTAAACCTAGAAAATACAACATAGAAAGTCACACCCTGACTCAACAAATAAGAGTCCCCAGAGTCAGGGCGTGACAAAAAGGGTACTGATGATATGCAATGGAGGGTTTTGCATGGCATCATTGCAGTTAATGCTTTTGTATCTGTTATTAACTCAGATGTTGGAGATGGATGTCCTTTTTGTAATATAAGAGAAACAATTTTTCACTGTTTTATGGAGTGTGAGAGGATAAAACCTCTCTTGGAAATACTGGAGTCTTTGTTTAAAGCTGTAGGGGAGATTTTCAATAACACTGTTTTTATTCTGGGGTTTCAATATCAACAGAAAATAAAATGTAAACTGTTAAATTGTATTTTGGGACAAGCTAAGATGTCAATTTTTCTGAGTAGGAAACATAAGATAGAAACGGGATATAGGCAGGATGTAAGATGTGTTTTTAAAGGATTAGTGAAAGCGAGAATAAAAGTGGATTTTGAGTTCTTCTCGGCTGTAAAAGATCTCCCATTGTTTGAGGAGAAGTGGGCTACGAAGGAGCGGTTGGTTTTGTGGAGGAGGGGAAACAATTTTTTGTTGATGAAATGAGTTGAATCTATATATATGTTTTTTTTGTATTTTTATGTAATTTATTTTTATTTTTATTTTATTTTAAAATTTTATTTAGGAATGACATTTGTTGTTTCATTTCTGAAAAGGCAGTGTGCCATTATTTGTGGTAACACTTGAGTATAAAATAAAGGTTTTATAAAAACTCTCTCTCTCTCTCCCTCTCTCTCTCTTTCCCTCCCTCTCCCCCTCTCTCCCTCCCTCTCTCTCCCTCTCTCTCCCTCTCTCTTTCTCTCTCTCCCTCTGTATCTCTCTCTAACTCCCTTGCTCTCTCTCTAGCATGGTGACAGTGGTGGTGGTCAGTGTATGAACTGTAAGTACCGTGGAGAGGAGAGTCTGGCCCACTACTCTCCCTGGTCCTGTGGAACCATCAGTACCTGCATCAGCCCCTTCGAACCAGAGCATCACAAGGCCTCATCTCACTCCTGCTCCGAACACTTAGTGAGTCTCACAACATGCCTTCTTAATTCAACCAAACATCCACACAGACACATATAGATCCTACGGAACATAAGAATATACTTTAGCAACACATGACAAACTAGGCAGTTACTGTGACATAGCCTACACTAACTAATGAAAATGTATATGTTTTCTACTAACGCTGTGTCTTTCAGGAAGTAGACAATGGTGAAAGGACGCGGTGGCTACACACATTTGAGCCCTACCGCCGTCTGAAAGACGAGGACCCCATCATACCGTTTGGAGAGGGGCCCATCATTTCCAAATGGGGGGCGATATCCCGCGCCTCCCGTACAGGGTACCACACCACCGACCCGGTCCAGGCCACGGCCTGTCAAGGAAGGAACAGCACCACCCCCATCAACTTCAGAGGTGAGGAGAGGATAGGAGGGAGGTAAACATTTAAAGGAATAAGAAATGATCCATTATTATATCTCTCTTGTAATGTTTTATATATCCTATCTATGACTTGTTATATCTCAGATTTTCTGGGAACCAGGGTTGAAATGACAGCAGCAGAAAAAACTTAAGATGTTCAACCAACAGAATTGTTATTCCCTAGTTCATTTTTTGTCATGAATGTGGATGTTATGTGCAGAAAGAAATCTCTTTCAACTATGCTAGAGTTTTAAGACCGGCTGCTAAACTAGCACAGCGCAGAATCCTCTTAACATGTAGGGGGATTAGAGCGTGAATATAAATGAACATTCTCTTTCATCTCCAGGCCAGGCTCTGAATGCACCCAGGCTCTCAGCAGGCTCAGCAGAGCCTGGTTCATTGCAGTCAGCGCTCCCATGTATTCACTTAAGCATAGTGTTGACAAGGGTGGGAAAATTCATTGTAATAGGTTGCTCAATGTTATTGTAAATCTATGGTTATAACAGATTATGGTCCACACATCGACCATGGGGACAACAGGTGGAGCTCCCGGGGGTCTGACTCATCCAGCCACTCCAGTTTCCTAGAGAGGTACAGTATAGATTCTATACTATACTATACTATACTATACTATACTATATAATACTATACTATACACCATATAGAGCCATCCCATCCCCTCCTTTCTCTCTTCACCCTAAACAAAGGCATTGTCCTGTTGTCTTATATATCTTGTATTTTATATCTTGTTGTTTTACTTCGAGGTCCTCTTGTATGTATGCTGCTGAGAATTTGCTTGCTCATCATGACTGTGTTGGAAGTGTTGTTTTCACCCTCTCCTCTTCTCTCCTCTCCTCCTCTTCTCTCTCCTCTTCTCTCTTCTCTCTCCTCCTCTCCTCCTCTTCCCTCTCCTCTCCTCCTCTTCTCTCTCCTCTCCTCCTCTTCTCTCTCCTCTCCTCCTCTTCTCTCTTCTCTCTCCTCTTCTCTCTTTTCTCTCCACTTCTCTCCTCTCCTCTCCTCTCCCTCCTCCTCTCCTCTCCTCTCCTCTCCTCTCCTCTCCTCTCCTCTCCTCTCCTCTTCTCTCTCCTCTTCTCCTCTTCTCTCTCCTCTCCTACTCCTCCTCTTTCATTGTGCTGCAGTCAGTTCTCTCCTCAGACTAAAAATAGAGAGTCTCTCTGGACTCTGTGGTAGTTTTCTACCTGCTGACGATCTCTTCTGTAACCCTCCTGACTCTGACTAACATTCTGTCTGTCTGGTCGTCTGTCCTGTGCTCCACAAGTCTCTCATTCTGCTGTCAGTGCATCAGCTATTTACATCAAATCAGTCAGAATACATATGTGATAAAAGAACAGTACGGTACAATATAGTACAATACAGTACAATACAGTACAATACAATACAGTACAGTACCATATAGTACAAAGCCACTGTTTTACTGTACTTTTGCATGTCTGAAGCAGCACAGTGAAGATATTGTAGATGATCTCAAGTTGCCACCATTCCTGTATGTCAACAGTGACCAGCTGGGAGTGTGTGAGCTTGCCGCCCGTCGGCAGTCAGTCAGCAGTGGAGAGAAGGCTGGTGCAGGAGACCTGCTGCAGACTGACTACTGTAAAGACACGACAGAGAGTGAACCGGACAGAGACATAGAACTGGAGCTGTCTGCACTAGATGTGGAGGGCACTGACCTGCAGGACAACAGTCAACAGTCTGAAGTGCAGTGACGTCTCTATGTGTCTGATTGATTGAATGTGATTTATTTATTTCTTTATTGGTTGATTTATTTATTTATTCATTGGATGATTGATTTATTGATTGATTGGTTGATTGATAATATGTCTGTGTCCCATAAGGGATGATCTGGGAACTGTAAAGTGGTGGAATAGCACAACATCCGACTTTGTAATGTAGTTAGTCTATTACATCAACTATATGTTTTCCATGTCTACTCTCCCCGTCTGACTTTTTCTCTGAATGTCTTAGGAGTCCCTGGAGCGGAGAGACCCCCACCTCCTCACCCCTCCCAGCAGTGAACCCCAGAGGACCCAGAAAGACAAGCTGTCAGCAGACAAGATGGAAGCACAACTACTGAAGAAGATGGCCTTCAGGTGAGCTCGATCAACAACTAGCCTAGCCTCAACCGATGTCTGGCAACTTGAGACTAGTAAACACTAAACACACCAGTAGCAAGGCTCAATATTGATGTGGTTTCTCCCTCATCGAGAACATTCAATTCAATAAACTTTATTTATCCCTGAGGGGCAATTATTTTTGGCAGGCATGATCATAACATGGTCATATACACATCACATAGGCCTGCACTTGGGTGAGAAAACTCAGCATAAAGGAAACAACCGTTCCCTTACTGTACCTTCTCTGTTTCTGACAAGGACTATAAAGGATAGAGATCTCTTCTACTCCTTGGTTACTGATCAGAGCCCAAACTGCATCTCTGTGTCCCAGGAGGTCTCTCTCCCCTGGAAGTCTGGGCTCAGGAGGCCTCAGCATGGGGAAGCTGATGATGAGGACCGGCCCTCTGAGGCTGGGGGACATGGGCCCTTGCCCTAACACAGGCCCTGAGATGCTGCTCAACGGGAGATGAGAGGCAAAAACACCCCACCGCCACGCCTGGGGGTCCCAACCGGTGGTCCCGACCCAGCGCTACACAGCTCTCTGTACCTGCTGTCACAGTAACATCTTAGTGTCGTGTAGGCCTGGATCATCAGGTACCAACACTAGACTCTCTGCACCTGCTGTCACAGTAACATCTTAGTGTCGTGTAGGCCTGGATCATCAGCTGTCACAGTAACATCTTAGTGTCGTGTAGGCCTGGATCATCAGGTACCAACACTAGACGTGGCTCTAGTCCAACTCCCATCTACTTTAGACATTGTAGTAGCCTATCAAAGGTTCCTAAGGCTTGGCCGTGTTATCCTGTGTGAAGTGTCATTTGTTGGTGTCAAGCATTTCATAGACGAGATTCAAGACGATGACAATCAATCAGATATCTCATGGATGTCACACATATGCACAATTCTAGCCTTTTTTTAATGTTCGTAAAATATCTCCTTATATTTATTCTTAACCGTGGGGTTAATACATGAAAAACACCAAATAGAACAACATGTATGAACAATCCTAGATATGATCAACAGATTTCAGTATTCAGTGGTTCTGGCACCATCTATCCTCTGTGCAACTGCAGCCAGTGATTGAATCGTAGTGATCTGCTGTAATGAAATGATACGTCTTTACTGACATTTATCTGTGCACTGGAACCACATTACATAAACTCACAATGTAAACTGGTTGTTTCAGCTCTTTTTGGTTCTGTGCATCAAACTCATAACCTGTGTTTACTATAACAGATTGTCAACCAATCACCAGGTGATTCTTGTGTTCCTTCATGCTGTCTTTGTTTAGTTCAGTCCCTGTTCAAACTTTTCACTAATGTTTTGTTATTTTCTTTGAAGCATTGCTAACTTCCGTGAAGTTGTTTGTCAAAATATTTTGAATCGGGATCTCTGTTTTGTTTCGTTATTGGTCGTAATTTTTGGGAAGAAATGAAACCGATCCATCAGTCTGTCTCTATGTTCATGTTTCGAGCAGTCTTTTCACTGCTGGTCAACGGTCTAACCAATAGAGTCCATCATCGTTTTGTGATCGCTACCGAGGGGCATGCATTGGCCTAAAAGGGGCAGTGTTATTTTACTGCAGTTTTGTGCACTGAACGTTCTGTTTGCTGTCTTCTCCTGCCTGTGGGGGTGAAGACATTCGGGTGATGCAATGTGTTAACTTGCAGCACTTAGAAAAACTATCCTATTTATAATAGGGTTTCTTTTTTTACGGTCTGAAAGGAAGCAGACAGGCTAAGTGAGACACAACTTGACCAGTGATTGATAATCCTTAAGGACTGCCCTATACAGATATAAAGACATACAGTATATCCATTCTCTAAGCATTACTAACAGGCTGCTGTATTTCTGTTATTCTTCTTATCCTGTTTCAGACTTTAACTTAAGAAATTGTCTCATATTGTGTACAATCAATCACCGGAGTCCATTATTGTCTAATGGTGGACAAGGTCCTTTAGGGGATAGGGGCCTTTGGATATAAGACGTGGGAGGGACCAGGGAGTCTATTAAGGTTTAGAACCTGGTCAAGTTCAAGGGTAGTGTTGTGACTGTTTTATCTGCCTCCTGTAGTTCAGGTTTGTTCCAGCAGGGAGTGCTAGAGCCCAGTCTCTGCAGCCCTTAGGGTTGCTAAGCTACTGATCAAGGGCGTATTCATTACTCCGATTCTGTTGCAAAACATTTCTTAAAAGGAAGCAAACGGAACGAAACGATTTGTCCAATAGAAACTCTCGTTTTAGCTTAAACGTTTTGCAACTGTTTGGCTAATGATTACACCCCTGATTGCATCTTCAGCACTGAATATTATGGGTCATGAGCGCAAATATTGACATTAATTAATCTTGTTTAATGTAACTTTCCACCACATAAATGTGTTTAAGGAGGGATTTATCATTTTGCTATAATGTGTCCCTTTATGTTTGGATTCAATACCAATATTATTACCCAGTTGGGAAGGGATTGGGTACAATAAGAACAGTATTTAGAGTTATGTAGATAGAATGAGTTCCCAGTGTGTTCCAGTGCCTGTCTAATGAAGCACTGGTGTAATGATCTGATCGCACTGCACTTCCCACGTCATCATTGCAAGATGTTCTTACTACCCACTATTCAGCCAGTGCCCCCAGGTCATGCATGCTAGTCCCTCTTGTTGTCATGGCGAAGGAGGAGGTACATGATTCTGTAGTTGTGATACAACACACCCAGCTATGTAAGTGTTCTGCACATGCCCACTGTGTGGCCACGCCAAGTATTGTAGCCTGCCTGCAGCATTTTACTGTTTACTGCTTCTGAAATGCTTTATTATTGATAACGATCAATGTATTATTATTACTTACTACCATCATTGGTTGTGTTGTAGTATTTTACTCTGGATAAGTCAAGTCTGCTTCTTCAGTTGAATTTTGAAAATTTGCTGAATTGTCAAAGTTAGCCAAGGATGGTCTTGTAAGGTGAAAACATTTGCCTGTTTGTCAATTGTACAACTATGACAGAACTGATGTTTGAATATTTATGTCTGTATTAGACATTTTCTTAGAAAATCTATTGTTCGATTGAAATGTAAATGAAATAAAAGATGGTACACACAGCCATCATTATTGTATACGGCTGGCACCATCTTACCATGGACTAACTGCTCATTTATACAACAATATGTAATCAGATATTTAAATAAATATTGATATAGAGCAGGGTTCTTCAATTCCTGGAGGGCCGAAATGCCTCTGTTTTTCATCCTCTCCTTCTAATCAGGGGCTAATTCAGACCTGGGACACCAGGTGAGTGCAATTAACTACCAGGTAGAAATAAAAAACAGAAGTGTTTCGGCCCTCCAGGACCGGAATTGAAGAACCCTGATATAGAGGGACAAATAAATGTTTCAGAATGATGAAACTGGCTGAGACAGCATAAAAAAATGTCTACATGAATAATATGTATTCCATTTATTTCATTTGAAATATCACTTTGTGAAAGGTTTCCCTGCATTGCAAGGCAGGGTTTAGTTTGGTGTATGTACGGCATGTGTTCATCCTGAACCATATGCTTGGTTTGAAGTATTGATTGTGTTCAGATGTGACCAGCCAACTGCCTGACCTGTTGGTTCTCTTTGTGTCCTGTTTGCTCCTGCATTGATAGCTTGGCCAAGCAGAATACTCTGATACTATTTTGATGGACCAGGCAGACCTGTGAAATCAGAGGGAGATGTCAGTACCTGAAACATTGCATGCTACAATAAATGAAAAACAAACACATAATATGTGACTTTGTCCTGTTTCAACTGTTTCAACTGCTTCGAGAACTTCGGATCTGGGCCCATATCCATAAATCTTCAGATAAAACTTTTCTGAGGGAACATTTCACACACTTTAGTCCAGGAACATGATGAAACAAGCCTTGACAGGAAGCTCTAGCATTACATGTCCCTTACCATGGTGTTGCCGAACCTGAATTTAGATTCTGACACAATGTTTCCTCAGGGTTTTGGTGTCGGAGGGGCGTTACACCAATATGCAACAGGAACCATATGTTCAGAGGGGAGTCTGAGAGAGGGTTGGAGGTCGGAAATGGCGGCGAGTAGTGTGGACGAAAAGGAGGAAACGCAGAACATTTTTGTGAAGCAACAGCTGTGCTGGAATTCAAACAATATGGGTGTCAGTTCTGATGGTATGGAGCGGGAGGATGAGGGTCAAGGACCGGAATGGTCGGTAGTGGAAAGACACAGGAAGAAGAGAGATCATGATACAGAAAGCAGTGGAGCGTCTAGTATAGAAAGCATGAAGAGGGCCAAGGTAGGAAGCAAGAGTAGTGATGTGTTGGAGTGGAAAGTGGTGATAGTATTTGATGAGACCACAGGGCCTCACTTACACCCAATCTGACTAACTAATGCCGTAGAGAAAGTGGTAGGTGAAGTGAAATTAGCTCGTTTCATTGGAAATGGTAGATTGTTAATATTGTGTGGTAGCCAGGCTCAGCAAGAGAAGATTCTGAAAATGGAAAAGCTTAATGGGAAGAAGATTAAAAGCCATGTCCCTGGTGCTTATGCTAGATTGAGGGGGTCATCACTGGGGTCCCAATATCTATGTCCACAGATGATATTAAAGAAAATGTGAAGGGAGGCAGAGTGATTGAGGCCAAAAGGTTGATCAGTAGGAAAGAGGGTCAAAGAAGTGGAAGCTTATCAGTGATGCTGAGGTTTGAGAAAGTCTTGCCGGGAAAAGTACAGATAGGATTCCTTAGTTTCAATGTTAGAGAATTTGTCCCATATGCACTGCGGTGTTTTAAATGCCAAAAAATGGGACATGTAGCTGCTCAGTGTAAAGGAAAGAAAAGATGTGCCAAGTGTGGACGGGCACATGATTACGGTGAATGTGGAAGCAATGTGAAGGTGCTGTAAGTGCTGTAATTGTGGGGGAGAACACAGTGCAGCATTTGGTGGATGCCAGGTACAGAGAGAGGCTAGAGAGGCTCAGAGATACAGAATCAGTCATGATGTATCATATGCAGAGGCTGTAAAACAGATTGGTAGAACTACAGTGCGGACTGATGGAGCTTACATGGATGTACCTGTAGTAAGTGGACCTACTGTCGGGGCTGGTGCTTCCGATGGTCCTGGCATGGTTTCAAGGCCTGTTCAGAAATATTGTGCTCATGAATGTGCGTTGTCAAAGGACACATTGATAATGAATAAAGTTGACTTCATAGCTTTTATTGGTAAGGTTTTCAATACAACTTGGGTTGTGGAAAGCAGAAATGCTAGGTTGAAGGTTATTGTGGAGATGACAAAATAGATGTTGGGGGTAACAGATGTTACTGTTGAAATGGTTGTTGACATACTGAACAATCCTAATGGTGGAGTGTTTCAGCATGATATAGATCAAGTTTAATGGGGTTGGGGAGGGGTTTTCGGGGGAGGGGGCACGGTGTGGTAGACGTGAGGGATTTATTTGGTTTAGAATTTTATTTTCATGGGAGTACAGAATTGGGCAGATCATGACTGATAGTACATTCCATCACAGTAGGTGGCGGCATGCACTTTAAACGTTTGTTTGCGGACCGCCATGACATCATAGAAGAAGAAGAAGCATATGTTCATCATCCACCTTTTCTGGTGAAGCGCTGTCTGTTTTTCACCAAATGTTCAGGGGGTCATTACTGGTATGACTGAATCCTATGCAGGATACTTGTTTGACACTTCAGGTAAGATATTCGACACTTATATGCATATTTGTGTTCAATAAATAAGTTGAGTGTCTCCTCTGAACAGGATAATTTTAAGCTAATGCATCTGTGTTGATAGATTGCCAGCTCCGACAGTGACACTGTCAGTGGGCTGCCGGACGAACGTCAACGTTCAAGGCTTGTGCATGACTATGAAGGCCAAGTTTTGCGGAATGTTTTATCACAGATTTAATTATAAAAATCTTTGTTTTTATCCCCAAACTAGACAGTAGCTAGTCAGTAACGTTAGCTAGGTAGATATATACTGTTCTTTCAACTTAAGTTGGCTGGAGAATGCAGTTGGATAGCTAACGTTAGCTAGGTTACCGGGGGTATCTGCTAACTAGAGGTAATGATGGTTATTTTTCTCGGTAACTATCTATCTACGTTAGCTAGCTAATTAGCTAGCTAGTTAACTTAGCTCTACCCAGACAGCTACTGTACGGTTTATTGCACTCAATAGTGTGTTAGCTGGATGTTTAGCTAACGTTATTTGTTTGCAGATCAAATTACCGTGCTAACCTTACGTTAGCGTTATTTGCAAATAAAGGGGACTGATAAGATAGCTAATTTAGCTAGTTGCTGGGTATTAAATTGGCAGATGAATCGTTAGCCAGCTAGCTGGTGGCCCCCTGATGACTAACAAATCACGTCAGCGTACCCGCATAGCGGTAGTCATGGTAACGCAGCCAGGCCAGGTGAGGTTTGTTCACTCACCTGAAATACAAGCAACAGTCGACAAAACAACTGCTAGTCACGCACCCTCCTGGCCATTATCCTGAACAATATTCAAATATTTGCATAAAAACCTGCTGCGGGAGCCCACAGTGGAGGAAAGTTAAACACTGCCCTACAGTTATCATTGATCAGTGTTTGAGTTGTTGACTGTGTGCAAGTGTTTTGAATTCTGTACCAGGTTGTAGAATTTCAGTCATTTTCCTTTGTGCAAATTAATAGCCGTCCATGTAGCCTTGAATTGTGCTACTTCAGGTATAGATAGGCCTTACTGTTGTTGCATTGTTACCCCTGTCCAGTCAGCCTGGCAGTGGCATCTGTGGTGTTGTGCACTGTTGACAGCCAAGCATGGAGAGGAGTCAGGTCATGACAGATCAAATCAAATCAAACCACATTTTATTCGTCACATACACATGTTTAGCAGATGTTATAGCGGGTGTAGTGAAATGCTTGTGCTTCTAGCTCCGACAGTGCAGTAATATCTAACAATTTCACAACATATGCCCAATACACACAAAACTAGTAAGGAATGGGATTTAAGAATATATACATATATGGACAAGCAATGACAGAGCGGCATGGACTAAGATACAGTAGAATATTATAGAATAGAATGCAGTATATACATATGAGATGAGTAGTGCAAGATATGTAAACATTATTAAAGTGACTAGTGTTCCATTTCTTAAAGTTCTCACAGTCCCAGTCAAAGGACAAGGCTTGCCGCTTTTCCCCAGAGATCTTTCACATGTGGTACTCTGGGCTATTGTACCTGCTGAACAAGGTACATTTACATTTACGTCATTTAGCAGACGCTCTTATCCAGAGCGACTTACAAATAGGTGCATTCACCTTATAGCCAGTGGGATCACCACTTTACAATGTTTAGTATTTTTTATTTTTTATTTTTTATTTTTTTTGGGGTTTGGTTTGGGTTGGGGTAAGGGGGGGTAGAAGGATTACTTTATCGTATTCCTTAAAGAGGTGGGGTTTCAAATGTCTCCGGAAGGTGGTGAGTGACTCCGCTGTCCTGGCGTCGTGAGGGAGCTTGTTCCACCATTGGGGTGCCAGAGCAGCGAACAGTTTTGACTGGGCTGAGCGGGAACTATGCTTCCGCAGAGGTAGGGGAGCCAGCAGGCCAGAGGTGGATGAACGCAATGCCCTCGTTTGGGTATAGGGACTGATCAGAGCCTGAAGGTATGGAGGTGCCGTTCCCCTCACAGCTCCGTAGGCAAGCACCATGGTCTTGTAGCAGATGCGAGCTTCAACTGGAAGCCAGTGGAGTGTGCAGAGGAGCGGGGTGACGTGAGAGAACTTGGGAAGGTTGAACACCAGACGGGCTGCGGCATTCTGGATGAGTTGTAGGGGTTTAATGGCACAGGCAGGGAGCCCAGCCAACAGCGAGTTGCAGTAATCCAGACGGGAGATGACAAGTGCCTGGATTAGGACCTGTGCCGCTTCCTGTGTAAGGCAGGGTCGTACTCTCCGAATGTTGTAGAGCATGAACCTACAGGATCGGGTCACCGCCTTGATGTTAGCGGAGAACGACAGGGTGTTGTCCAGGGTCACGCCAAGGCTCTTCGCACTCTGGGAGGAGGACACAACGGAGTTGTCAACCGTGATGGCGAGATCATGGAACAGGCAGTCCTTCCCCGGGAGGAAGAGCAGCTCCGTCTTGCCAAGGTTCAGCTTGAGGTGGTGATCCGTCATCCATACTGATATGTCTGCCAGACATGCAGAGATGCGATTCGCCACCTGGTTATCAGAAGGGGGAAAGGAGAAGATTAGTTGTGTGTCGTCAGCGTAGCAATGATAGGAGAGGCCATGTGAGGATATGACAGAGCCAAGTGACTTGGTGTATAGGGAGAATAGGAGAGGGCCTAGAACTGAGCCCTGGGGGACACCAGTGGTGAGAGCACGTGGTGCGGAGACAGCTTCTCGCCACGCCACTTGGTAGGAGCGACCGTTCAGGTAGGACGCAATCCAAGAGTGAGCCGCGCCGGAGATGCCCAGCTCGGAGAGGGTGGAGAGGAGGATCTGATGGTTCACAGTATCAAAGGCAGCAGACAGGTCTAGAAGGACAAGAGCAGAGTGGAGAGAGTTAGCTTTAGCAGTGCGGAGAGCCTCCGTGACACAGAGAAGAGCAGTCTCAGTTGAATAACCAGTCTTGAAACCTGACTGGTTTGGATCAAGAAGGTCATTCTGAGAGAGATAGCAAGAGAGTTGGCTAAAGACGGCACGCTCAATAGTTTTGGAGAGAAAAGAAAGAAGGGATACTGGTCTGTTGTTGTTGACATCAGAGGGATCGGTAGTCAAGTGTTCGCCCGCAGGACGCCATGTGAACCTATGTGAATGTAAGACACCTGTCCTTGTTCTCTATGCAGACAGACACATAGTGTGTGTACTGTTACTGTACCCCTGAATTAGCCTAGCACACCACCTGGTCTTTCATGTACAGGAAGGGAGTTTCAGTGTCAGTGTTGGCATGTGCTGTTTATTTATTGATTGTATTATACAACCTTTCTTACAAGGAAAGCATGTAGGCCAGACCTACAGATACAGATCTTCATGCAGTTTCTCAATCTTCCACATAATACAGTTTAGTAGCTTATGATGGGGAACTGTGTGTGTAGGTTCTCTTTATGAATAGCCAGAAACCACCCTAAGCCACTCAAGCTTGTGTCTGAGTTCTCTAGGTTCTAAATGAGATGGTTATCATCACCGGCACAATGTGATTCAGTGACTCACTGTCTCTCTTTCTCTCTCTGCCTCTCTTTTTCTTTTGTGCACCGCCACTCGTGACTTGACTGTCCCAAGCTCACCTCTGTAACCTCTCTCTCTCTGTCTCTCTCTCTCTGTCTCTCTGTCTCTGTCTTTCTCTGTCTCTGTCTCTCTTTCTGTCTGTCTCTCTCTGTCTCTCTCGCTCTCTTTTTCTCACTGCTTTTGAAATCACTGCTGTAAATGTGGTTGAAACTAGCAAATGTGTTGCAAGCCTGAGTGTTCACAGTCCCAGTCACTGTCTTCCTCTAGTGAGATGAGATGCACTGAGAGGAGAGCTCAGCTGGCCTGGCAGCCTGAAAGCAGCCTGAAAGCAGCCTGAAAGCAGCCAGTTCAGCTATAGAGAGAACGACAGACAGGGGCACAGAGAGATAAGAGAGTCCCCCTGCAGTGCCGGGACTGAAGACACAGCTGACGACCGCTGAAAGGCTGTGGCAGCTGATTAGCGAGCCGAACCCTAGTAACCAAACTACTCTAGCAGCTGAACAGTGAGCAAAGCAAACCCTAACTTCTCGAATACACTGACTGATGACCGCTGAGGGGCTTTATTAACAGCCCAGCCAGCCATTTTTGTCAAGATGCAGAACATCTAGAAATGTTAACATGGTCCCTCTGAAGGGATAGATAGATGGTATTGTCATGGTCACACACAGCTGACATGACAACAGCTAAACCTACAGAACAGAAGATATAAACTGGTTCTTGCTGCATTAGCTTAGCAGTCAGAATAACCCCCATTTGCTTTCTTCCCATATATGGATTAGAGAGTGAGAGAGAGAGACAGATGGAGGGAAGAGACAGAGGGAGGAAACATCAGCAGCTTGTGTTTCAGTTCAGAGAGAGAGGGAGAGGGAAATCACTGACAAGGCAGCCTTTATAAGGAGCTGGGAGCAGGAGAACAGAGCAGGGTGTCAGGGTGTGAGACACCATCGTGAAACAACGTCTTCTTGTGTGAATGTGTCAGTGCAACCATTAAAGTGGTTAGTTTTTTCGGTTTCAGCCAGTGTATTGTGTGTTCTAGTCTGATTGTCCGTTTGTGCATGTGACTGTCTAACTGTCCCATACTTGGACCCCAGGATTAGTAGCTGTTGCTTCTGTAAAAGCTAATGATTATCCTAATAAACAAACAAATACTGTGTGGTTTGAATTTCTGCCTGGGTGCATCTACAGTATCTCCACAGATATTTCACCGGATGTATAAATGTGAAGCATCTGGTTGGCGTTTCCACTCACTAGCAAATATGGTGATGAGAGGAAGCCCAGTAGCCGGTAGTGGGAGAAGATGGAGCGAGATGGATTTCGGTCGACATTCTGCTAATTTTCTCATTTATGAAATATTTGATGTCCATACAGTTTTCTGTTTCCAAAACTATAACAAACAGAGTGGACTGCGTTTTGTAGACTTTACCCTAAAGTATCAAAAAATGGTGTTGTTTAGAAGGAGTGCAAGGACGAATTGAGTTATTGCGCACACACACACACTTTAAAGAGTAGGCATTCCCTAAAGGAAATATGCAAATCAATGCTAGAATGCGCCAATAGGATCTCACTATATCGTGCTTGGCTCTGCCCACCTCCTTGTTTGTTCTGCCCACTTTGATTCATTTGCTCCCATTGGAAACGACAAGCTCTGGTCTATCTTGGGTTAGTTATTAAAATCTTTGGCATCTCTGTGTCAGTGTTTGTGAATTGAAAATAATTAGGCACCTCTCGCACTGAGCCACTTTGTTTGTGTTCATTTTGAAGGCAATGTTGTCAGTGTCTATTATGTAACAATGTGGTTGGTTAGTGGTGGTTATGCCTTGAGCCCTGTGTTTTGGACAATCATGTCAAATGACCTGTGACAAACCCCTTTTCTTTTGATATCAGATGGTCCAGCACCATCCTCAGACAATTGCTTTAATTTTTGGTCTAATTGTCATTTCTGGAAAGGCTTAAAATAAAGGTTAAAATCGAGGTCCTGTGACATGATGGGTCATAGTATGCCATACGACCAGCTCCCTAGCTCTCCTAGAAAGTCAAAGCTGCATCAAATTTAGCTAAACTCAAGAAAGGAGTCTCAACAGCTCAGAATAAAACCCCCAACCATGCTCTGCTTTCATGTATTTCTTACAAGTCACCTGTTGAATTCAGAATGATGTTTTGTGCTGTCATTTAGGTTAGAAGACTTTGCATCTGCACTGTTCTTCAAGTAAATGTGTTTTTTTGTGGAAATTGTTAAAAGTAGTCCTTGTGCATAGAGTTATATGGTTTGTTTAACTTTGCAATCATTGTTTTTTATTTGACATACATTTGAAAGTCTCAGTGTCACTCTGTTACCATGGAATTGCCCCCTGTTGAATTTGAGTGTGTTATTTACATCCTCTAAAGCACCTAGCCTAGCCGTTGCCTTTGTGTGAGCTGCTCCCATGTTTGTTCCTCTTATTCCTCCATTGTTGGGAAGGATCCAAATATAGCTTGCTGTACGGTTCTTGACCCTCCGACAAAACCTTCTGTTGCGTTTTTCTTCCTGTTACACACACTGGCACCTCCCTTCTCTGTTTCCCTCCGTTCTCCTCTTCCTGTACGTGGACCTGGCATCTCTCTATCTTTATCTCCTCCCCTCTCCACTCTTCCTGCTTGAGAAATCAGCAGCCATGGTAACCTGGCAGGCTTTGTGAGAAAAGGCTCCTTTCAAACATCACAAGGCCTTCATTAGCTACCAGACTCAGAGGAATCAAAATGGTGGTTCAGTTCACTGGGGAGTCAAGATTTGTATTGGTTAGCCTAGGTATTACAGTCACATAGCCTAGTTATGCAGCCCTGTTGTGATGGGGTGTCAGTGGGATCATGTGAACTGCCCCAGGGGGATGCATGGCAAAGCTGTAGAGCAGCCATACTCAAGATGTAATGAATACACCCCAGTTTAAAGAGTTTGGGTTCGCATATGTCTCGAGGTGGGGGTTTGTTACTACGCTGATAAATGAAAATATCTATCCGGACCTTTGCCTCCTAGGAAATTAGTGTGAAGGACCTTCTCATATAGTATTACAGAGTACCGCTACTTTAGAGCAGTCCTGCATTGAGATGAAGGGGAACCAAAGAATAGTTAATGTGTACAGTAAGCCTATAATAGGCTGAGTTTGTTCTCATTTGAATATTGCCATGGAGATGATGTAGACCAATTTATGCATTAAAGACATGCTCCGGAACTTTGGCGACAAGTACGTTTTTTTTTTTTTTGGGCTGGATGTGTCAATGTGTAGTTCATACATGCATAATGTATGAGCAGAATTACTGTCTTAACTCAATTAGCCACAAAATTCACAGCTTGAAAGAGCCTGTTTACTGGAAGCTGTGCGTCACCATTTTCCCTACATTTCCCCCCATGTGGGCCAGCCCCCTAGACATTCGAGTTCCAGCCAATGACATTCAGCCCCTCGCCATTTGAGTGACAGCTTGCAAGATGCACACTTGAGACAGAGCAGTGAAGTAGTGCACATACACTACAGTCCAAAGTTTGGACACACCTACTCATTCAAGGGTTTTTCTTTGTTTTTATAATAATATAATAATAATAATATGCCATTTAGCAGACGCTTTTATCCAAAGCGACTTACAGTCATGCATGCATACATTTTTGTGTATGGGTGGTCCCGGGGCTCGAACCCACTACCTTGGCGTTTCAAGCGCCGTGCTCTACCAGTTGAGCTACAGAGGACCACTATTTTCTACATTGTAGAATAATAGTGAAGACATCAAAACGTTGAAATAACACATATGGAATCATGTAGTAACCAAAAAAGTGTTAAACAAATCAAAATAGATTTTATATTTAAGATTCTTCAAATAGCCACCCTTTGCCTTGATGACAGCTTTGCACACTCTTGGAATTCTCTCAACCAGCTTCACCTGGAATGCTTTTCCAACAGTCTTGAAGGAGTTCCCAACTATGCTGAGCACTTGTTGGCTGCTTTTCCTTCACTCTGCCATCCGACTCATCCCAAACCATCTCAATTGGGTTGAGGTCGGGGGATTGTGGAGGCCAGGTCATCTGATGCAGCACTCCATCATTCTCCGTCTTGGTAAAATAGCCCTTACACAGCCTGGAGGTGTGTTGGGTCATTGTCCTGTTGAAAAACAAATGATAGTTCCACTAAGCCCAAACCAGATGGGATGGCTTATCGCTGCAGAATGCTGAGGTAGCCATGCTGGTTAACTGTGCCTTGAATTCTAAATATATTACAGACAGTGTCACCAGCAAAGCACCCCCACACCATAATACCTCCTCCTCCATGCTTTACGGTGGGAACTACACATGCAGAGATCATCCGTTCACCCACACCGCGTCTCACAAAGACACGGCGGTTGGAACCAAAAATCTCCAATTTGGACTCCAGAACAAAGGACACATTTCCACCGGTCTAATGTCCATTGCTCATGTTTCTTGGCCCAAGCAGGTCTCTTCTTATTATTGGCGTCCTTTAGTAGTGGTTTCTTTGCAGCAATTCGACCATGAAGGCCTGATTCACACAGTCTCCTCTGAACAGTTGATGTTGAGATGTGTCTGTGACTTGAACTCTGAAGCATTTATTTGTGCTGCAATTTCTGAGGCTGGTAACTTATCTTCTGCAGCAGAGGTAACTCTGGGTCTTCCATTCCTGTGGTGGTCCTCACGAGAGCCAGTTTCATCATAGCGCTTGATGGTTTTTGCAGCTGCACTTGAAGAAACGTTCAAAGTTCTTGACATTTTCCAGATTGACTGACCTTCATGTCTTAAAGGAATGATGGACTGTCTTTTCTCTTTGCTTATTTGAGCTGTTCTTGCCATAATATGGACTTGGTCTTTTACCAAATAGGGCTATTTTCTGTATACACCCCCACCTTGTCACAACACAACTGACTGGCTCAAACGCATTAAGAAGGAAAGAAATTCCACAAATGAACTTTTAACAAGGCACACCTGTTAATTGAAATGCATTCCAGGTGACTACCTCATGAAGCTGGTTGAGAGAATGCCAAGAGTGTGCAAAGCGTTCATCAAGGCAAAGGGTGGCTACTTTGAAGAATCTCAAATATAAAATATATTTTGATTTGTTTAACACTTTTTTGGTTACTACATGATTCCATATATGTTATTTCATAGTTTTGATGTCTTTACCATTATTATACAATGTAATTTTTTTTTGAAAAAATAAAGAAATGCCTTGAATGAGTAGGTGTGTCCAAACTTTTGATTGGTAGTGTATCTGCACATATGTGACATAGTAAGCAATTTTCGGTGACCACTTTTGGCTCGTGAGCACTACTTTCAGAACTAGTGGCTAAAAAATATACAAAAGTACCAGAGAATCTCTTTAACAGCCTTAGGGTGATGGAGGGGATGTTTCTGACAAGTGTACCTAGAGGTTTGCCCCGCCCATATCCCAGGTCAGCTCCCTCATGTCCATCCACACATTGGCGTTGTATTGAATGACACTTGATTTTGCATCACCATGGGTAAAACTTTACCTTGCATTCTCTTACTTTGCAGATGACAAGTTTTATATTCTACTTTACTGAAATGAATGACACAACTTTCAATGAAAAATATGGATGGGATCTTCATATTTTCTTCCCTCTCTCTGCTTTCTTTCTCCATTTCTCCTCCACTTTCTTCTTTCTACCTTTATCCTTCTCTCTCTCTCTCTCTCTCTCTCTCTCTCTCTCTCTCTCTCTCTCTCTCAAACTCTGTCCTTTTCCTCTTATATCAACAGAATAACTAGCTCACTGTTGCCACCCTCAGGTGCTTATGTGTAACTGCACAAGCTCAGCCTCTATGCTCCCTGTAGGAGTTCTTGATATTTCCCCTACCGGTTTTCTTGAGGTTACTATGGGTTAAATAATAAATGCTCTTCACAATATCAGCCTCATTTCATCATTACTTTTATTTTTGTTTTTCCGTTTCCTTTCTAGGTGATTTAACTCATTTCTCCTCCATTCATGCGTCTGGCTTGGTTTAGCTGTCATGGATGACAAGGCCTCGGTGGGGAAAGTTAGCGTGTCGTCCGACTCAGTGTCCACCCTGAACAGTGAGGACTTTGTGCTGGTGTCGCGGCTGGGGGACGACACCCCAGGCTCCTCCATTAATAACGGTAGCGATGACGAAAAGACAGGACTGAAGGTAAGACAAAAGAAAGAGTGCCTGGGTGAGTGGACAGAATCCTAACATGCCTGGTCCCAATTCACTCACGCCCTTCCCTTTCACCTATAGCCTGGGTGCCAGTCTGTTGCTGCTCTCTTGACAACTCCTTATGGAAATTGTCATGCCAAACATTGCTTGGCTTGACAATGACAAATGGAGTAGACAAACAGATCTAGGACCAGGCCCTAAGCCCCTACCTAACCCTGTGATGTTTGCACTGCAGATCTGAAGTTCCTGGGTAGGTGTAGGCCTAAGCAATGCAGTGATGGAGTTTTTTTAATGTAACCTTTATTTTGACAGGGAGTCATGCTGATACCAAGGTCTCTTTGACAGATGAGCCCTGTAATTACACAAATATGCACAAAAATATACACATCAATACACTTTAAGTGGTCGGGGACATTGCCCTGTGTAGGGTGCCGTCTTTCGGATGGGACGTTAAACGGGTGTCCTGACTCTCTGTGGTAATTTAAAGATCCAATGGCACTTATCGTAAGAGTAGGGGTGTTAACCCCATTGACCATGCTAAATTCCCTTATACCGTCATGGCCACCTGATCATCCCCAGCTTCCATTTGGCTCATTAATTCCCGCTCCTTTCCCCTGTAACTATTCCCCAGGTTGTTGCTGTAAATGAGAATATGTTCTCAGTCAACTTACCTGGTAAAATAAGGGTAAAATAAAGAAAGAAAACTATGAAAAGCTAAACAGAGACATAAACATAGAAAACAAACACATTCTTCAGTGAAATGGTCCTCAATGAGCCATCTGAATGGTCCTCAGTGAGCCATCTGAATGGTCTTCAGTGAGCCATCTGAATGGTCCTCAATGAGCCATCTGAATGGTCTTCAGTGAGCCATCTGAATGGTCTTCAGTGAGCCATCTGAATGGTCCTCAATGAGCCATCTGAATGGTCCTCAGTGAGCCATCTGAATGGTCCTCAATGAGCCATCTGAATGGTCTTCAGTGAGCCATCTGAATGGTCCTCAATGAGCCATCTGAATGGTCTTCAGTGAGCCATCTGAATGGTCCTCAATGAGCCATCTGAATGGTCTTCAGTGAGCCATCTGAATGGTCCTCAATGAGCCATCTGAATGGTCTTCAGTGAGCCATCTGAATGGTCCTCAATGAGCCATCTGAATGGTCCTCAGTGAGCCATCTGAATGATCCTCAATGAGCCATCTGAATGGTCTTCAGTGAGCCATCTGAATGGTCTTCAGTGAGCCATCTGAATGGTCTTCAATGAGCCATCTGAATGGTCCTCAATGAGCCATCTGAATGGTCCTCAGTGAGCCATCTGAATGGTCCTCAATGAGCCATCTGAATGGTCTTCAGTGAGCCATCTGAATGGTCCTCAATGAGCCATCTGAATGGTCTTCAGTGAGCCATCTGAATGGTCTTCAGTGAGCCATCTGAATGGTCCTCAATGAGCCATCTGAATGGTCCTCAATGAGCCATCTGAATGGTCCTCAATGAGCCATCTGAATGGTCCTCAATGAGCCATCTGAATGGTCTTCAATGAGCCATCTGAATGGTCTTCAGTGAGCCATCTGAATGGTCTTCAATGAGCCATCTGAATGGTCTTCAGTGAGCCATCTGAATGGTCTTCAATGAGCCATCTGAATTGCCCTAAAGGCACCAAATCATCCAATTTGAGAGTTTTGGAGATTATTCCACAAGTTCCACAGCATGCACATCACTGACAACCTGAAATGGTCACTTCACACAGACGGCGTGGTGAAGAAGCGCCTCTTCAACCTCAGGAGGCTGAAGAAATGTGTCTTGGTCCCTAAGACCCTCACGAGCTACTACAGACACACCATTGAGGACATCATGTCAGGCTGTACACCGCCTGGTACGGAAATAGCACTGTCCGCAACCGCAGGGCTCTCCAGTTCTAGATGGGAACCACCCGGTACTCCACCCTGCACCTTAGTGACTGCTGCCCTGAACACATTGAACACTGGTCACTTTAATAATGTTTACATACTGTTTCCACCACGTTATATGTAGATACTGTATTCTAGTCATGGCTCCTCCTAAATAACTTTTTCCTCTTTTTATTTTTTCTTGATTATGTATGTATTGTTTTTTTATTGCTAGGTATTACTGCACTGTTGGAGCTAGAAACACAAGCATTTAGCTAGGTGTTACTGCACTGTTGGAGCTAGAAACACAAGCATTTAGCTAGGTATTACTGCACTGTTGGAGCTAGAAACACAAGCATTTAGCTAGGTGTTACTGCACTGTTGGAGCTAGAAACACAAGCATTTAGCTAGGTGTTACTGCACTGTTGGAGCTAGAAACACAAGCATTTAGCTAGGTGTTACTGCACTGTTGGAGCTAGAAACACAAGCATTTAGCTAGGTGTTACTGCACTGTTGGAGCTAGAAACACAAGCATTTAGCTAGGTGTTACTGCACTGTTGGAGCTAGAAACACAAGCATTTAGCTAGGTGTTACTGCACTGTTGGAGCTAGAAACACAAGCATTTAGCTAGGTGTTACTGCACTGTTGGAGCTAGAAACACAAGCATTTAGCTAGGTGCTACTGCACTGTTGGAGCTAGAAACACAAGCATTTAGCTAGCTGCTACTGCACTGTTGGAGCTAGAAACACAAGCATTTAGCTAGGTGTTACTGCACTGTTGGAGCTAGAAACACAAGCATTTAGCTAGGTGTTACTGCACTGTTGGAGCTAGAAACACAAGCATTTAGCTAGGTGTTACTGCACTGTTGGAGCTAGAAACACAAGCATTTAGCTAGGTGTTACTGCACTGTTGGAGCTAGAAACACAAGCATTTAGCTAGGTGTTACTGCACTGTTGGAGCTAGAAACACAAGCATTTAGCTAGGTGTTACTGCACTGTTGGAGCTAGAAACACAAGCATTTAGCTAGGTGTTACTGCACTGTTGGAGCTAGAAACACAAGCATTTAGCTAGGTGTTACTGCACTGTTGGAGCTAGAAACACAAGCATTTAGCTAGGTGTTACTGCACTGTTGGAGCTAGAAACACAAGCATTTAGCTAGGTGTTACTGCACTGTTGGAGCTAGAAACACAAGCATTTAGCTAGGTGTTACTGCACTGTTGGAGCTAGAAACACAAGCATTTAGCTAGGTGTTACTGCACTGTTGGAGCTAGGTATTATTGCACTGTTGGAGCTAGAAACACAAGCATTTAGCTAGGTATTACTGCACTGTTGGAGCTAGAAACACAAGCATTTAGCTAGGTGTTACTGCACTGTTGGAGCTAGAAACACAAGCATTTAGCTAGGTGTTACTGCACTGTTGGAGCTAGGTATTATTGCACTGTTGGAGCTAGAAACACAAGCATTTAGCTATGTATTACTGCACTGTTGGAGCTAGAAACACAAGCATTTAGCTAGGTATTACTGCGCTGTTGGAGCTAGAAACACAAGCATTTAGCTAGGTGTTACTGCACTGTTGGAGCTAGAAACACAAGCATTTAGCTAGGTGTTACTGCACTGTTGGAGCTAGAAACACAAGCATTTAGCTAGGTGTTACTGCACGGTTGGAGCTAGAAACACAAGCATTTAGCTAGGTGTTACTGCACTGTTGGAGCTAGAAACACAAACATTTAGCTAGGTGTTACTGCACTGTTGGAGCTAGAAACACAAGCATTTAGCTAGGTGTTACTGCATTGTTGGAGCTAGGTATTACTGCACTGTTGGAGCTAGAAACACAAGCATTTAGCTAGGTGTTACTGCACTGTTGGAGCTAGAAACAAGCATTTAGCTAGGTGTTACTGCACTGTTGGAGCTAGGTATTATTGCACTGTTGGAGCTAGAAACACAAGCATTTAGCTAGGTATTACTGCACTGTTGGAGCTAGAAACACAAGCATTTAGCTAGGTATTACTGCGCTGTTGGAGCTAGAAACACAAGCATTTAGCTAGGTGTTACTGCACTGTTGGAGCTAGAAACACAAGCATTTAGCTAGGTGTTACTGCACTGTTGGAGCTAGAAACACAAGCATTTAGCTAGGTGTTACTGCATTGTTGGAGCTAGGTATTACTGCACTGTTGGAGCTAGAAACACAAGCATTTAGCTAGGTGTTGCTGCCTTGTTGGAGCTAGAAACACAAGCATTTAGCTAGTTATTACTGCACTGTTGGAGCTAGAAACACAAGCATTTAGCTAGGTGTTACTGCACTGTTTGAGCTAGAAACACAAGCATTTAGCTAGGTGTTACTGCACTGTTGGAGCTAGAAACACAAGCATTTAGCTAGGTGTTACCGCACTGTTGGAGCTAGAAACACAAGCATTTAGCTAGGTGTTACCGCACTGTTGGAGCTAGAAACAAAGCATTTAGCTAGGTGTTACTGCACTGTTGGAGCTAGGTATTACGGCACTGTTGGAGCTAGAAACACAAGCATTTCGCTGCACCTGCGATAACATCTGCAAATCAGTATACGCAACCAATAAAATTTGATTTGATTTGAAGTAAGCCTAACTATATTGCTTAGGCCGGTCCTACCCCTTGCAGATCTGCAAAGTGCAAACAAAAAAAGGGTTAAAGCCAAGGGGAAGGGATGGGGAGCGAATTGGGACAGGTGTGTGGAACATTCTGTCTTGATAGTCAACTCACCTGAATATCAAGGCCTCAATCAGTGACTGATTGAAATGTAACTGTAACCGCATCAATGCAGCATCACACTATCAGTAGCAGAAACGTCTGCCTTCTCCGACCACTGATGTTAAACTACCATGGAATTCAGTGTCAAATCACCCTATTTGACTAAAGCTCTCATTCCCCTTCCAATGCACGCACTCACTCACTCTCATACTTTAGCTAATCATCTGAGAAACCCATTCCATGCTTTGCCCTTATTAACTTATCCTCACCAACTACAACTAGGCTACCTCCTCTGTTAAGACTTCAATATTTGTCCTCCCATTTGTTTGTTGTGGATATAGGCCTACTGTTTATTAGGGCTGTGACGGTCATGGAATTTTGGATGACTGCGGCCTCCGTAATAACCGCTTGAATAGCAAAAATTAAATAACAAATATTTTTTCGCCGCACATGTTCTCCTTTCCTCCGCTCCTGACTGCATGTGCTGCCATTAGAAATAGAATGACTAGAACGGGCGTCCCCGTTGTGACGTCACGAGAGGCTACACAGCTTTCAGCGGGATTGCTCAAGTAGTGCAAGGAGACAAGGTTCAAACAAAACAAGGATTTTATTATAGGTCTTGGGAAATTAACGAAAATATAACAAAATTCTGTTCTCTTGTGGCTCTTTAAGGGTTAACAGTTCAGGGATGTCTCTTCCACATCCAAAATCATAATTCTCACTCGCTCAGATAACTTTTCCCCAGCCTTACTGTAGTCCACGTTGCAGCTAGTGGCCAACCCAGCAAAAAGTCCTTCCAAATGTCTCTCACGTATTTCCACAGGTGCATATATCCAAAGGTGAGTATTTCCCAAAGGTAAGTATCTCCAAATCCTTATATTCCTCATGGAAGTGGACGTGCAGCACTCTTGTCCTCCAGAGAGCCCAGGTTGGAGACTGTGTCTCTTCACCCCCCACACACTCCCTCAGTGTGTCTCTTCCCTTCCCAAACCTTCAGCTCATCAGCTCCTCATTTGTTCCAGCTGCGTGGGAAGATTGGCCATAGAGGGGTGGAGTTCCCGACCATACCAGCAGATGGAGCCATAGCTGTCTGGGTTTGCAGCCACCTCAGGGGGATGTAACGTCCCTCCAGGACACAGCCTCTCGTGACATCACACCGTTCAAATCAATAATGGCATAATGGGTGGACTGGCAGCCATTGTGAGTGTACCCATATGAGCAAAGCAGGAAGGGTACCCATCCATATGTGCTGTGATTTGTTGATTCAACTCAACTGACATTACAAAAAATACATTCCATTGCATGAGCCACATCATTTAAAATAATTTGAATGAAAATTCTACATTACCATGGAAATGATTGCATCACAATACCAGGCAGCCATTGTGAGTGTACCTATGAGTTTACCAGTCAAATTGCCAGGGTTAGAGGTTCCAAGCCCATTCTATTCATCGTTTGCTACAACACCTTGCTTGTTTCAGCAAGGGGCAACAAAGTTTCATCACACTGTTACGAGTCCATGTTATCGCAGAAACGGACTCAACCGTACAAATGCGTGGCTGTCCCGTCTTCAGTCAGCAGTTTATTTGGGGGGGAATGGTTAGAGAATTGTTTTTTTTTGGGGGGGGGTTTATGACAGTTATTTTATTTTCATGACGGTCTTTATCCATAACCGTCGGTTACACGGTTATACAGTAATTGTGCCAGCCCTACTGTCCATGTGGGTCTGTACCATTTAAGCAACTGTCTAAGGGAAAGCTAGCCTTCAGTACATTTTCATTAGCCTATATTCAGTGTCAGTACAGCGCATCCATTAAGAGGAGAGGAAGCCAATGATGTACTGTAAATAAACATGAATACACTGTACTCTATGTATGTCTATGGAGGAAGCTGCTGAGGGCAGAGATTCAGGAGGATGGATGGAGCTTCTTCGTCACTCCTGTGTGTCTCTATGGTGTCAGGTTGCCTGGGCTGGGTGAGGGAATTATTGTCCATTTAAGATTTTCATCTTTCTCTCTCCCTCTCTCTCTCTCTCTCTCTCTCTCTCTCCTTTCTGTCTTTGTCCCTGTGTCTCTTTCCCACTCTCTCTGTCTCACTCTCCATGCTAACAAACACTTACTGTACAGGTTATCAGGCTGTAGGTCACATCCCAGTGATCACAAGTCATTCTGGCAGTCTTCTGTGTATTTATCGCCTAATGTTTATAAAATATACAGTACCAGTCAAAGGTTTGGACACACCTACTAATTCCAGGGTTTTTCTTCATTATTGCTATTTTTTACATTGTAGAATAATAGTGAAGACATCAAAACTATGAAATAACACATATGGAATCATGTAGTAACCAAAAAAGTGTTAAACAAATCTAAATATATTTTATATTTGAGAGTAGCCACACTTTGCCTTGATGCCAGCTTTGCACACTCTTGGCATTCTCTCAACCAGCTGCATGAGGTAGTCACCTGGAATGCATTTCAATTAACAGGTGTGCCTTGTTAAAAGTTAATTTGTGGAATTTCTTTCCTTCTTAATGCATTTGAGCCTGTCCGTTGTGTTGTGGCAAGGTCGGGTTGGTATACAGAAGATGGCCCTATTAGATAAAAGACCAAGTCCATATTATGGCAAGAACAGCTCAAATAAGCAAAGAGAAACGACAGTCCATCATTACTTTAAGACATGAAGGTCAGTCAATCCGGAAAATTTCAAGAACTTTGAAAGTTTCTTCAAGTGCAGTTTCAAAAAATATCAAGCGCTATGATGAAACTGGCTCTCATGAGGACCGCCACAGGAAAGGAAGACCCAGAGTTACCTCTGGTGCAGAGGATAAGTTCATTAGTTACCAGCCTCAGAAATTGCAGCCCAAATAAATGCTTCACAGAGTTCAAGTAACAGACACATCTCAACATCATCTGTTCAGAGGAGACTGCGTGAATCAGGCCTTCATGGTCGAATTGCTGCAAAGAAACTGCTACTAAAGGACACCAATAAGAAGAAGAGACTTGCTTGGGCCAAGAAACACGAGCAATGGACATTAGACCGGTGGAAATCTGTCCTTTGGTCTGATGAGTCCAAATTTGAGATGTTTGGTTCCAACCGCCGTGTCCTTGTGAAATGCAGAGTAGGTTAACGATGATCTTCGCATGTGTGGTTCCCACCGTGAAGCATGGAGGAGGAGGTGTGATGGTGTGGGGGTGCTTTGCCGGTGACACTGTCAGTGATTTATTTAGAATTCAAGCACACTTAACCAGCATGGCTACCACAGCATTCTGCAGCGATACGCCATCCCATCTGGTTTGTGCTTAGTTGGACTATCATTTGTTTTTCAACAGGAAAATGACCGAACACACCTCCAGGCTGTGTAAGGGCTATATGACCAAGGAGAGTGATGGAGTGCTGCATCAGATGATCTGGCCTCCACAATCACCCGACCTCAACCCAATTGAGATAGTTTGGGATGTGTTGGACCGCAGAGTGAAGGAAAAGCAGCCAACAAGTGCTCAGCATATGTGGGAACTCCTTCAAGACTGTTGGAAAAGCATTCCAGGTGAAGCTGGTTGAGAGAATGCCAAGAGTGTGCAAAGCTGTCAAGGCAAAGGGTGGCTACTTTGAAAAATCTAAAATCTATTTTGATTTGTTTAACACTTTTTTGGTTACTACATGATTCCATATGTGTTATTTCATAGTTTTGATGTCTTCACTATTATTCTACAATTTAGAAAATAGTAAAAATAAAGAAAAACCCTTGAATGAGTAGGTGTGTCCAAACTTTTGACTGGTACTGTATACAGTGCATTCGGAAAGTATTCCCTCATCAATCTACACACAATACCCCATAATGACGGGCGGCAGGTAGCTTAGTGGTTAAGAGCGTTCTAATCCCCGAGCCGACTAGGTGAAAAATCTGTCTGTGCCCTTGAGCAAGGCACTTAACCCTAATTGCTCATGTAAGTCACTCTGGATAAGAGCGTCTGCTAAATGACTAAAAATGTAAAAAATTTAAAAAAAAATGACAAAGCAAAAACAGGTTTTTAGACAGTTTTGCAAAAGTATTAAAAATAAACGGAAATATAACATTTACATAAGTATTCAGACCCTTTACTCAGTACTTTGTTGAAGCACCTTTGGCAGCTATTACAGCCTCTCTTCTTCTTGGGTATGACGCTACAAGCTTGGCACACCTGTATTTGGGGAGTTTTTCCCATTCTCTGCAGATCCTCTCAAGCTCTGTCAGGTTGGATGTGTAATGTCGCTGCACAGCTATTTTCAGGTCTCTCCAGAGATGTTCGATCGGGTTAAAGTCCAGGCTTTGGCTGGGCCACTCAGAGACATTCAGAGACTTGTCCCGAAGCCACTCCTGCGTTGTCTTGGCTGTGTGATTAGGGTCGTTGTCCTGTTGGAAGGTGAACCATCGCCCCAGTCTGAGGTCCTGAGAGCTCTAGAGCAGGCTTTCATCAAGGATCTCTCTGTACTTGCTCCGTTCATCTTTCCCTCGATCCTGACTAGTCTCCAAGTTCCTGCCGCTGAAGAACATCCCCACAGCATGATGCTGCTGCCACCACCATGCTTCACCTTAAGGATGGTGCCAGGTTTCCTCCAGACGTGACGCTTGGCATTCAGGCCAAATAGTTAAATTTTGGTTTCATCAGACCAGAGAATCTTGTTTCTCATGGTCTGAGAGTCTTTAGGTGCCTTTTGGCAAACTCCAAGTGGGCTGTCGTGCCTTTTACTGAGGAGTGTCTTCCGTCTGGCCACTCTACCATAAAGGCCTGATTGGTGGAGTGCTCTGTCAAAATTGACCACAGAGGAACTCTGGATCTCTGTCAGCGTGACCATCGGGTTCTTGTTCACCTCCCTAGACAGGTGTGTGCCTTTCCAAATCATGTCCAATCAATTTAATTTACCACAGGTGGACTCCAATCAAGTTGTAGAAACCTCTTAAGGATGATCAATGGAAACAGGATGCACCTGAGCTCAATTTCGAGTCTCATAGCAAAGGGTATGAATACTTATGTAAATAAGGTATTTCTGTTTTTTATTTGTAATACATTTGCAAAAATTTCTAAAAACCTGTTTTCACTTTGTCAATATGGGGTATTGTGTGTAGATTGAGGAAGAACATTTAATTAATCAATTTTAGAATAAGGCTGTAACGTAACAAAATGTGGAAAAAGTAAAGGTGTCTGAATACTTTTTGAAAGCACTTTGTATATAGTAATAATATCATGTTTGTTAACATTTATGTTAATGTTAGTTTACCCTTAAATGTTTTATTTTACTTGGTGCCTCTTTTGACAGACCCATGTTGTGGTGATGTGGTGTTCTGAAGACACCAGCAGGTGGCGCTAGTGGACTGCTGAAATGACTTTACCCAACAAGTCTGGGGCAGGCCACTCAGTTTCCTTGGGTTGAGATAGAAGAAGACATTTCCACTGTACACATCATCACCATATCTATTAATAAGCTAAATGGATTAGAAAACAAACATCCCTATTCTTCCACGCGCTTCTCCCCAAGCCCACACAAGGTAGTTGAGGAAGGATGTAGCACTGGGTGTCTAAATGTGTTGTTTGTTACGCAGGTGATTTCTGAGGAAGGGGTCAGCTTTAAGGTCAGTTTTATATCTCTGTCTCTTTCTCTCTTTCTCCCTCTCTGTGCTGTGATTATGTGGTGACACTGTCTGTGCTCGGTGACGCTCTAAGTGTTTTTGATTGGCTGTTGAATGATTTGATTGCCCTAGCTTGTCTTGTGATGAGGTAGCAGCTAGCTCTGGTGCAAGTTCTTGTTCTAACTATCAGTCCCAGGCTTTAGGGCCAGATCCCCAGTCAGTCACCTAGCAACCCCTCCTGAGTACCGCCCCCCTTGCAGCTTTGTCTGCCACTGGGTGTGATGTGCTGTTAGGCTGTAGGCTGAGGACTATGCTTTGCACTCTTCACTAGTTAGTGTTGCAGTTTGTTTGCCCCTCTGTTACTGTAAGGTCATTCTTTGCTTAGCTTCTGTCAGCTCAATGAATTTGGCACCTGTAGTTAGTGAGAATATGCTTTCTCTTCGATAGGCTACAATTTGTAAGCAGACAGACCAGAAGTAGTTTCTAGACACTTGTTAACCAACCTGCAGTGATCTAATTGATTCACAATACTAAATTAATTCACATACTAATCTAATCACCTATTACTTCGAGTGCTTCCTCTGTTTGATAAGTCGCTTTTCCCTCTCAATTCTCTTGTCAATCACTTGGAGAGAATCTCAAGATCAGTATAAAATGTTAAACCTAGCCATTCAGTTAATTGGGGGGGGGAGAAGAGTTACTGAGGTTGATGAACTGTTTCTTAGGTAGCTTGATGAATGATAATGAACCTTGTATTTTGACCGAATTCCAATCTGTGTCTGGCTTTGGGATTCTCTGTGTGTTTGTATGTGTCCGTCCGTCCATCTGACTGTGTGTGTCCCCGTGTGTTTGTGTCCGTGTGTGTGTGTGTTTGACAACAGATTGTGGGGAACGGCAGTGAGCAGCAGCTGCAGAAGGAGCTGGAGGATGTTCTGATGGACCCCTCTGTAGCTGAGCAGATTCTGAGCGGTGGGGGTAGTGGTGGTGGCTTGGGAGACCAGGTGGAAGGGGGGCACCATGTGTCCCACCCCACCACAGCAGCACCACCCCAGTCCGAGCCCCAACTGTGCCCTGATTCCCTCAGCGATCCCCTCGGTGACCCCCTCAGCACCCCGCCAAAAGTTGAGATGGTTCTGCCCGTCCAATCCGCACAAGGTGCACAGGAGAGCGAGCTGAATGAACGATCGTACCGTGGTGAGTCAGAGCAAGGATACCAAATTAATCCCTACTCCAGGGGTAGGCAAAGTTTTTGGCTCGAGGGCCACATCGGGGTTTCGAAATTCAACAATTTTTTTTTACGGATTTGTTTGTCAAAATGTATTTGCGGTCCAGAAAAGGGGCTCTTATTGGAAAATATATAGGTCTGTTATCATTTCTACATAGTTTTCTGTCTATTTGTAAATATTCAAGAGTAGCCTGGAGTGTTTTTTTACCCCAAAATAATCACCTCCAGCTGGCTGGATTGAATGGACTCCAGCCCGCGGAGCGTAGTTTGCCCACCCCTGCCCTACACCCTAGGCACCTCTGTAGATATGAGAGGATTGGATAGATGTAAGAACCTCGGTAATAGCTTTATCTTGTCTTCTGATTGGCTGGGTGGAAATATCAAGTCTGTATATCCAATGTCCTAGGGGTAGGGTCTACGGTTAGATTTTGTATTCAGGGTTAATCTGATGTCTCTCTCTCTCTCACTAGACCCTCTCTGTGTGACCTTTGACTTCCACAGGGGATGAGTCATCTTCGGAGTGCAGTCCCTGTTCGCCCATCCCAGACGAGGACAGTGTGGTGTTCAATAAGCTGACCTATCTGGGCTGTGCCTCGGTCAACGCGCCCCGCAGCGAGGTGGAAGCTCTCCGCATGATGACCATCCTCAGAGGGCAGTGCCAGCTACCCCTAGACGTCACCCTGTCTGTGCCCGGCGTCTCAGAGGGCACCGTCAGGTCAGGACTGCTTGCCAAACAAACCAACACCGGAGATTAGTGTGTGTGTGAGAGTGTGTGTGTGTGTGAGGCTCCTAAAATCTAAACAAACAAACATGAGACTGAGACACAATTGTGGTAATGCTGTGATATATAGTCTGTATATAGTCGGTATATAATCTATATATAGTCAGCATATAGTCTGCATATAGTCTACATACAGTGAGGGGAAAAAAGTATTTGATCCCCTGCTGATTTTGTACGTTTGCCCACTGACAAAAAAATTATCAGTCTATAATTTTTATGGGAGGTTTATTTGATCAGTGAGAGACAGAATAACAACAAAAAAATCCAGAAAAACGCATGTCAAAAATTTTATAAATTGATTTTCATTTTAATGAGGGAAATAAGTATTTGACCCCCTCTCAATCAGAAAGATTTCTGGCTCCCAGGTGTCTTTTATAAAGGTAACGAGCTGCGATTAGGAGCACACTCTTAAAGGGAGTGCTCCTAATCTCAGTTTGTTACCTGTATAAAAGACACCTGTCCACAGAAGCAATCACTCAATCAGATTCCAAACTCTCTGCCAAGACCAAAGAGCTCTCCAAGGATGTCAGGGACAAGATTGTAGACCTACACAAGGCTGGAATGGGCTACAAGACCATCGCCAAGCAGCTTGGTGAGAAGGTGACAACAGTTGGTGCGATTATTCGCAAATGGAAGAAACACAAAATAATTGTCAATCTCCCTCGGCCTGGGGCTCCATGCAAGATCTCACCTCATGGAGTTGCAATGATCATGAGAACGGTGAGGAATCAGCCCAGAACTACACGGGAGGATCTTGTCAATGATCTCAAGGCAGCTGGGACCTTAGTCACCAAGAAAACAATTGGTAACACACTACGCCGTGAAGGACTGAAATCCTGCAGCGCCCGCAAGGTCCCCCTGCTCAAGAAAGCACATATACAGGCCCGTCTGAAGTTTGCCAATGAACATCTGAATGATACAGAGGAGAACTGGGTGAAAGTGTTGTGGTCAGATGAGACCAAAATTGAGCTCTTTGGCATCAACTCAACTCGCCGTGTTTGGAGGAGGAGAAATGCTGCCTAAGACCCCAAGAACACTATCCCCACCGTCAAACATGGAGGTGGAAACATTATGCTTTGGGGGTGTTTTTCTGCTAAGGGGACAGGACAACTTCACTGCATCAAAGGGACGATGGACGAGGCCATGTACCGTCAAATCTTGGGTGAGAACCTCCTTCCCTCAGCCAGGGCATTGAAAATGGGTCGTGGATGGGTATTCCAGCATGACAATGACCCAAAACACACGGGCAAGGCAACAAAGGAGTGGCTTAAGAAGAATCACATTAAGGTCCTGGAGTGGCCTAGCCAGTCTCCAGACCTTAATCCCATAGAAAATCTGTGGAGGGAGCTGAAGGTTCGAGTTGCCAAACGTCAGCCTCGAAACCTTAATGACTTGGAGAAGATCTGCAAAGAGGAGTGGGACAAAATCCCTCCTGAGATGTGTGTAAACCTGGTGGCCAACTACAAGAAACTTCTGACCTCTGTGATTGCCAACAAGGGTTTTGCCACCAAGTACTAAGTCATGTTTTGCAGAGGGGTCAAATACATATTTCCTTCATTAAAATGCAAATCAATTTATAACATTTTTGCGTTTTTCTGGATTTTTTTGTTGTTATTCTGTCTCTCACTGTTCAAATAAATCTACCATTAAAATTATAGACTGATCATGTCTTTGTCAGTGGGAAAACGTACAAAATCTGCAGGGGATCAAATACTTTTTTCCCTCACTGTACATGTAGGTTTGGTTAGGTGATTAATTGATTGATTGATTGATTGAAGTACTATGTACATATAGGTGGGGGGTGAAAAGCAGAAAGTCCGGGTAGCCATTTAATGAACTGTTCAGCAGTCTTATGGCTTTGAGGTTGAAGCTGTTCAGGAACCTTTTGGTCCCAGATTTGGCGCTCCGGTACCGCTTGCCATGCGGTTGCAGAGTGAACAGACTGTGACTTGGGTATATAGTCTGCATATAGGCTGCATATAATCTGTATGTAGTCTCTATATAGGCTGTATGTAGTCTGTATGTAGTCTCTATATAGGCTGTATGTAGTCTGTATGTAGTCTCTATATAGGCTGTATATAATCTGAATATAATCTGTATATAGTCTCTATATAGTCTATATTTTACCTTTACCAATTAACTTTGGACCATAACAGCCATAACCTTACCAGACTGTTTTTCTGCAGGTTGCTGGACCCCCAGACAAGCACAGAGATAGCCAGCTACCCCATCTACAAGATACTGTTCTGTGTGCGTGGTCATGACGGCACGCCAGAGAGTGACTGCTTCGCCTTCACAGAGAGCCACTACAACGCAGAGATCTTCCATATACATGTCTTCCGCTGTGAGATCCAAGAGGCGGTGAGGACCTGCACTACACACACACACACACACACACACACACACTCACACTCACACTCACACACACAGAGATTCGGGGATGGTGACAGACTGAGACATCAGCACTTGGACATACACTTTACAAAAGCCCAGTGGCAAGTCATTCACTTCCAGTGACTGAGTTGTTTAGCTCCATGTTGCCTGGGTCTTCCTTCGCCACACTACAGTTCCACACACATTTGACTGCATTGTAAATCTTGAACTGCAGTACCCTTTTTCACTGTACCAGATTCTTCAATCTGACAGCACACTTCTCTCATGCTGCCCACACACAATGCCCAAACTTTCATGTTGAGATGAAATATCTCTTCCTGTGTGAGCTGTTTACCCCTCTCTTCCTCTCTCTACCATCACTACCTCTCTCTCTACCCCTCTACCCCTCTCTCTCTACCCCTCTACCTCTCTCTCTACCTCTCTCTACCCCCTCTACCCCGCTCTCTCTACCCCTCTCTCTCTACCCCTCTACCTCTCTCTCCCTACCCCTCTCTCTACCCCACTACCTCTCTCTCCCTACCTCTCTCTCTACCTCTCTCTACCCCTCTACCTCTCTCTGCCTACCTCTCGCTCTACCTCTCTCTCCCTACCTCTCTCTCTACCTCTCTCTAACCCTCTACCTCTCTCTACCCCTCTACCTCTCTCTCTACCTCTCTCTACCCCTCTACCTCTCTCTCTACCTCTCTCTACCCCTCTACCTCTCTCTCTACCTCTCTCTACCCCACTACCTCTCTCTCCCTACCTCTCTCTCTACCTCTCTCTATCCCTCTCTCTCTACCTACCCTCTCTCTACCCCTCTACCTCTCTCTACCCCTCTACCTCTCTCTACCCCTCTACCTCTCTCTACCCCTCTACCTCTCTCTCTACCTCTCTCTACCCCTCTACCTCTCTCTCTACCTCTCTCTACCCCTCTACCTCTCTCACTACCTCTCTCTACCTCTCTCTGCCTACCTCTCGCTCTACCTCTCTCTACCCCTCTACCTCTCTCTCTCCCTACCTCTCTCACTACCTCTCTCTCTCCCTACCTCTCTCCCTACCTCTCTCTCTACCTCTCTCTCTATCTACCTCTCTCTCTCTCTCTCTCTCTCTCTCTCTACCCTCTCTCTCTCTCTCTCTCTCTCTACCCCTCTACCTCTCTCTCTCTCTCTACCCCTCTACCTCTCTCTCTACCTCTCTCTACCCCACTACCTCTCTCTGCCTACCTCTCTCTAATGCTCTCTCTCTATCTACCTCTCTCTCTCTCTCTCTCTCCCCTCTCTCTCCCTCTACCTCCCTCTCTACCTCTCTCTACCTCTCTCTACCCCTCTCTCTCTACCTCTCTCTCTCTACCTCTCTCTCTCTCTCTCTCTCTCTCTCTCTCTCTCTCTCTCTCTCTCTCTCTCTCTCTCTCTCTCTCTCTCTCTCTCTCTCTCTCTCTCTCTCTCTCTCTCTCTCTCTCTCTCTCTCTCTCTCTCTCTCTCTCTCTCTCTCTCTCTCTCTCTCTCTCTCTCTCTCTCTCTCTCTCTCTCTCTCTCTCTCTCTCTCAATTCAATTTAATTTAATTTAATTTAAGGGCTTTATTGGCAAGGGAAACGTATGTTAACATTGCCAAAGCAAGTGAAGTAGATAGTAAACAAGTGAAATAAACAATAAATATGAACAGTAAACATTACACTCAGAAGTTCCAAAAGAATAAAGACATTATAATGTCATATTATGTGTATATATACAGTGTTGTAACAATGTGCAAATAGTTAAAGGACAAATGGGAAAATAAATAAACATAAATATGGGTTGTATTTACAATGTTGTTTGTTCTTCACTGGTTGCCCTTTTCTTGTGGCAACAGGTCACAAATCTTGCTGCTGTGATGGCACACTGTGGTATTTCACCCAATAGATATGGGAGTTGATCCAAATTGGATTTGTTTTCAAATTCTTTGTGGGTCTGTGTAATCTGAGGGAAATATGTGTCTCTAATGTGAACATACATTTGGCAGGAGGTTAGGAAGTGCAGCTCAGTTTCCACCTCATTTTGTGGGCAGTGTGCACATAGCCTGTCTTCTCTTGAGAGCCAGGTCTGCCTACAGCTGCCCTTCTCAATAGCAAGGCTATGCTCACTGAGTTTGTACATAGTCAAAGCTTTCCTTAAGTTTGAGGTCAGGTATTCTGCTACTGTGTACTCTCTGTTTAGGGCCAAATAGCATTCTAGTTTGCTCTGTTTGTTTGTAAATTCTTTCCAATGTGTCAAGTAATTCTCTTTTTTTTTTTCATGATTTGGTTGGGTCTAATTGTGTTGTTGTCCTGGGGCTCTGTGGGGTCTGTTTGTGTTTGTGAACAGAGCCCCAGGACCAGCTTACTTAGGGGACTCTTCTCCAAGTTCATCTCTCTGTAGGTAATGGCTTTGTTATGGAAGGTTTGGGAATCGCTTCATTTTAAGTGGTTATAGAATTTAACGGCTCTTTTCTGGATTTTGATAATTAGCGGGTATCGACCTAATTCTGCTCTGCATGCATTATTTGGTGTTTTTCGTTGTACACTGAGGATATTTTTTGCAGAATTCTGCATGCAGTCTCAATTTGGTGTTCGTCCCATTTTGTGAATTCTTGGTTGGTGAGCGGACCCCAGACCTCAGAACCATAAAGAGCAATGGGTTCTATAACTGATTCAAGTATTTTTAGCCAGGTCCTAATTGGTATGTCGAATTTTATGTTCCTTTTGATGGCATAGAAGGTCCTTCTTGCCTTGTCTCTCAGATCGTTCACAGCTTTGTGTAAGTTACCTGTGGCGCTGATGTTTAGGCCGAGGTATGTATAGTTTTTTGTGTGCTCTAGGGCAACGGTGTCTAGGTGGAATTTGTATTTGTGGTCCTGGCAATGGACCTTTTTTGGAACACCATTATTTTTGTCTTACTGAGATTTACTGTCAGGGCCCAGGTCTGACAGAATCTGTGCAGAGGATCTAGGTGCTGCTGTAGGCCCTCCTTGGTTGGTGACAAGCACCAGATAATCAGGAAACAGTAGACATTTGACTTCGGATTAATTTGACTTCAGATTCTCTCTCTCGCTCTCTCTCTACCGCTCTCTCTCTACCGCTCTCTCTCTACCGCTCTCTCTCTACCTCTCTCTCTCTCTCGCTCTCTACCTCTCTCTCTACCTCTCTCTCTCTACCTCTCTCTCTCTCTACCTCTCTCAATTCAAATCAATTCAAAGGGCTTAGAATAGACAATAAACAGAAGGGAAACATTAGTAAACATTACACTCACAAAAGTTTTAAAATAATATAGACATTTCAAATGTTATATTATTGGCTATGTACAGTGTTGTAATGATGTGCAAGTAGTTGAAGTATGAAAGGGAAAATGGTAAACAGATAAATGTAGGTTGTATTTACAATGTTGTTTTGTGTTCCAATGGTTGCCCTTTTCTCATGGCAACAGGCCACAAATCTTGCTGCTGTGATTGCACACTGCGGTATTTCGCCTAACAGATATGGGAGTTTATCAATGTTTTATTTGTTTTCAAATTCTTTGTGGGTCTGTGTAATCTGTGGGAAATATGTGTCTCTAAAGTGGTCATACATTTGGCCGGAGGAAGTGCAGCTCAGTTTCCACCTCATTTTGTGGGCAGTGGGCACATAGCCTGTCTTCTCTTGAGAGCCAGGTCTGCCTATGGCAACCTCTCTTAATAGCAAGGCTATGCTCACTGAGTCTGTACATAGGCAAGGATTTTCTTAATTTGGGGTCAGTCACAGTGGTCAGGTATTCTACCACTGTGTACTCTCTGTTTAGGGCCAGATAGCATTCCAATGTATTCTGTTTTTTGGTTGATTCTTTCCAGTGCGTCAAATGGTTACCTTTTTGCTTTCTCATAATTTGGTTGGGTCTAAATGTGTTTCTGGCCTGGGGCTCTGTTCACAAACACAAACAGACCCCACAGAGCCCTCAAACAGCTGACTGAGGGGACTCTTCTCCAGGTTCATGTCTCTGTAGGTGAGGGTTTTGTGGAGGAATGTGTGGGCATCGCTTCCCTTTAGGTGATTATAGAATTTAACAGCTCTTTTCTGGATTTTGATAACTAGCGGGTATAGTCCTAATTATTCTCTGCGTGCATTGTTTGGGCTTTTGCGTTGTACATGAAGTACAGTGCATTCGGAAAGTATTTAGACCCTTTTTCCACATTTTGTTACTTTACAGCCTTATTCTAAAATGGATTAAATAAAAACAAATCCTCATCAATCTACACACAATACCCCATAATGACAAAGCCAAAACAGGTTTTTAGAAATCTTTGCACATTTATTAAAAATGTAAAACAATTCAATTAATTTGCAAAAATGTTTAAAAACCTGTTTTTGCTTTGTCATTATGGGGTATTGTGTGTAGATTGATGAGGATTTGTATTTTTTAAATCAATTTTAGATTAAGGCTGTAACGTAACAAAAAGTGGAAAAAGTCAAGGGGTCTGAATACTTTATGGGTCCTACTAGTGAGACCTCATAACTTTTCAGGCTTCCCAAATGTTTCCAATAAATTCCCATCAAAGTAGAATTTCCATGTAGAATGTTAGCTTGGCATGATTCCAGATGAGGATTGCATTTATGGTCTAGTGCCTTGATGGTCAACACCTGTTTTATTCGGGCACGCACAATATTCACATTGATCTCCTCCTAGAAGTGTGTGTTTGTGTGTGTCCGTGTGACACTGCGATCTTCTATAAGTGTGTATGTTCTGAGTGTCTCTGTGTGTGTGTGTCTCTGGACACTGGTGAGTATGAGCTGAAACCAGACATGTTACGTAGTGTAAGAAGAGAGGCAGAGCTGTGTGGCTCAACCGGTGTAAGGGTCATTAGTTTCTCTACAGGGGAGCGGGAGATAACCCTATAGGGATCACCTAACATGAGACAGAGAATTCAGCTCAGCTGACACTCAGTAAACAGAGCCCTGTCTAGAATGATACTGTATCATGTCTCCCAGTAAACAGAGCCCTGTCTAGAATGATACTGTATCATGTCTCCCAGTAAACAGAGCCCTGTCTAGAATGATACTGTATCATGTCTCCCAATAACTGAAAAGCTCTCAAGGACGCTAATGGTGTGTGTACGTGTATGTCGCTGATCTTCAATCCGTGTGTGTGTGTGTGTGTGTGTGTGTGTGTGTGTGTGTGTGTGTGTGTGTGTGTGTGTGTGTGTGTGAGAACTCCACAGGTCAGCAGGATACTGTACAGCTTCGCCACGGCCTTTAGGCGGTCCGCCAAGAAGACGCTCCTCTCGGGCTTGGCTCCGCTCCTGACGCCAGACAGCCACGTCTTCACCTTCACCGTCAGTCTAGAGATTAAGGAGGATGATGGGAAAGGGACCTTTAGGTATGGTGCATCACAACCATGTTAGAGGAACATGTTATCTATCTTATCAATCTGTACACTAGTGTAATTGTCCCTAGTCTCTAGGTGTGGTATGGTATCTACTGTATGTTATCAATGTGTTAGAGCATGCTATCTACTGTATGTTATCAATGTGTTAGAACATGCTATCTACTGTATATTATCAATGTGTTCGAACATGCTATCTACTGTATGTTATCAATGTGTTAGAACATGCGATCTACTGTATGTTATCAATGTGTTAGTGTTACGCCCTGAAAAAGGGGAGAAATAATCACGAGAGTGATGCAGTTGTTTCCTCACTGAAAACTTTAGTATAAAGAGCTTTTACAAAAATACCACATTTTACAGAACAACAGATCTACAGGAACCAGAGTTTTGTAGGGTACAAAGCTTATTCAAGTCACAACAGCATAAACTGTAATTCACTAAAACATATACAAATGTTTCAATATAACTGTCAAACACAAAGTAGCTTTAGCTCAGTAACCCATAACTACATTTATCAACCATGTCAACAAAGTATTCAAACACATTATACAAATAACCCCAAAATATTATTAACAGCGCACATGCTCATTCACAATTAGCATAAAATGGCAGCTACTCTCAGTACTGAAGCTAATCTTCGCTGCAACCAAGCAGATTTCACTCACACACGCACCTAATAACTCTCTTCAACTTAACTCTAACTTACTCAAGATGTTACTAACACATACCTTAAACTCTCTTGACATGTTAGCAAGTTATTACATTCAAATTAACTCGTTTTATATCAATAACGTACCTGAAAAAGGGGAGAAATAATCACGAGAGTGATGCAGTTGTTTCCTCACTGAAAACTTTAGTATAATGAGGAAAAAAGACCGCGATTTCCCCAGAAAGTTGGGTGGAGACCAGAGCAATCGATCTCAGACTCATAGATTAAGAGCATTTAGTAGATCACAGATTAACACTTTTACCCTTAAATTAGGCACCACAAAATAAAGTAGTCAATATAACGTTTACACATTCCTCTTACAATATTTACCCTTTTACACTTGACGGATTTTAACACATTTATGAATTTTATTAATCTCTATGAACTAGTACTGGATGCATGATCTTTTTAACCTTAGATATTTTAAGATCCTTACATACCATGAACTTACTAATACTTTAGTGTATAACAGGCTATGAATATGTCCTTTAACCTGTCACACTCTCCCCGACAAAATAAATGTTGTCCCAACATTACCAACAGTGTCTTCTTAAACAGTCTATAAGCACTGGACGTAGAAAATCCTCTTCTGTAAGATAGTCCTTGAGCAGAGGTCAAAGTTCACAGTTCAAATAGAACCAAGAAGTTATATTCACAGTCCATATCTGTTGACCAGCTGTATAAACAGTCCATAAGCAGTCTTTTCTCATACTATTGTCAACAGTCCATCAGTTTTAATGATCTATATGCATAGTCTGCTAATTGTCTCGTGAAAGTCTGTGAAATCAGTCAGTAGTCCATGGTCAAACATGTCAACTCTGTCTGTGGCCTCAAGTTTGCTGAAGTCCATACATGTAGGGTGGCTGGAAGGTAATATCCCTGTAGTGATGGCAGCCATGGAACCAGTCCTGGTGCAGGGTAGACAGGGAACAACTGTGGCTGTGGCTGGATACTGTAGCAGGAAGGGATACCAAGCTGATCATAGGTGATACGTCTTGGAGGGTGTCTCTCTCTTTGTGGCAGCTGGTAAGCTGGTTCCTCAGGTTCAGCAGCAGCAGTTAATGAAGGAAAGGCACTTAGTGGACGATCATCAGGCACATTTTCAGCAGGCAAGTTCATCTCCTCAGCAGGCAGTTCTTTAACTGTTGTTTTCTCCTCCAGCTGATTTTCAACAAGAGGCTGTGCTGGTAGCGTATCAGGAACTGGCACCGCAACTGTCTGTTTCACTGGTGGGGGCCTGTTTTCCGACTCTCTCGCTGGTTCAGCATACCTCTCAGGTACTGTAGGAGATGTGGGGACCTGTAGCGGCTCATGATGAAGGTCATATTCATCCCCGCTGTCTTCATCAGAATCTAGAGGCTGTGATCCAGGCTGATGTCTCTTTTTCTTACTTTTGTCATCTTTAGTCATTTCTGGTTGTCTCTCAAAAGGTAAGTGGTCACAGGACATGAGCAGGTTTCTGTGCAGGACCCGGGAGCGTCCCCTACCCTTTTCTGGTCTCAACTCATAAATCGGCAGGTCTGAACCCATTTGTCTCACTACTGTGTGAATTTGATCTTCCCAATAGTTACGGAGTTTGCCTGGTCCTCCTCTTGGTGTCAGGTTTTTAATCAGAACTCGCTCGCCAGGCTGTAGCACTGAACTCCTAACTTTAGTGTCATAGTACTTCTTACTTCTTTCAGCAGCTTTCTGAGCATTTTCATTTGCAATGGCGTATGCTTCTTCCATTCCTCGTTTCCAGTTCTCCACGTAGTCTCGCTGGTTACTGGAACCTGCCTCTGTGCACAATCCAAAGAACATATCAACTGGAAGCCTGGGTGATCTCCCAAACAGAAGATAAAATGGTGAATAGCCAGTCACTTCGAACGGGTGCAGTTATAGGCATAAACCAGTTTGTTTAGAGACTCCTTCCAGTTTGACTTTTGTGTCTCAGTTAGTGTCTTTAGCATTTGCAACAATGTTCTGTTCATTCGTTCCACTTGACCGTTCCCCATCGGGTGGTAGTGTGTTGTTCTGGACCCCGCCATGCCACTGAGTTTCTTTAACTGATGGAACAACTGATTTTCGAATTCTCCCCCTTGGTCATGGTGGATGCGGGAGGGGAACCCAAACTTCAGGGCAAAGTCATTGAAGATGAGATTTGCAGCAGTTTTTCCTGACTTTGATGTGGTGGCGTAGGCTTGAGTGAAACGTGTAAAATGATCAACAATCACGAGGATGTACTCATATCCCCCTTTGCATCTGTCGAGATGGAGGAAATCTATACATACCAGTTCAAATGGCTGTGTTGTCACAATGTTTGTCAGAGGAGCTCTTGTTTCATGGCCTGGCTTTTTCTGCTTGACACAGCTACAAGTTTTAGTCACATAGTGCTCGATGTCAGATTGCATATAAGGCCAGAAGAAGCGGTCACGTACTAGTGATACAGTGCGGTCAGTACCTTGGTGTCCCATGTTATTGTGCAACTCTTCCATCACTTTACCTTTGTACTGCTCTGGTAGAACTAACTGCTTGCGGGCTGTAGTGATTCTGTAAAGAATACCATCACTGTCGATTGTCAATTTGTCCCATTCTCTGAATAGGCATTTTGTCTTTGGACTGAATTCCTTTTGCTCTTTAACTGGCGGTTTGGAACCAGACAGCTTGAAATCGAGCACAGGACGGATGACCGGATCAGACTCTTGTGCCTCTCTTATCCCCTCTTTTGGGATCGAGCTGATTGTTGCTGTAGTTGTCTCACCTTCAGCTGATACTGACATAGATGCAGCTGAAATTGACCAAGGCACACAAGGCTCTTTCTGTACCTCTACTGCTTGTATCGTGGCGGCAATGGTGTCTGGTGGAAGCTCCTCAGAACATTCTCTCATCAGTGACTCTACATCCAGTGGCATCCTCGACAAAGCATCTGCATCACTGTTCTCTCTGCCTGGCCTGTACTTTATTGTAAAGTGGAAATCAGCCAATTCTGCAACCCACCTGGAAGTGGTTGCGTTCAGTTTTGCAGTAGACAGAATGTAGCTGAGCGGGTTGTTATCGCTGTATACAGTGAAGGTCGGAGCATAGTACAAATAATCATGGAACTTATCAGTGATTGCCCATTTTAGAGCTAGAAATTCTAGCTTGCCAGAGTGGTAGTGATAGTTCTTCTCAGCTGCTGTTAAGGTTCGAGAGCCATAAGCAATGACCCTAAGCTTCCCATCTTGCTCTTGATAAAGAACTGCTCCCAAGCCTTGGTGTGACGCATCAGTGTGTACAACAAATGGCTGAGTGAAGTCAGGGAAACCTAAGACTGGTGGGTGAAGCAGACACTCAATCAGCTGTTCAAGTGCCTGTTGATGCTGGTCAGTCCACAGGATTGGCTTGTTTGAGGGCACCACATGACTTACTTTCTTTGTTTTTGCTTTCCGTGGGTGGTCAGGTATTTTCTCTGAATCTGCTTTCAGGAGGTCATACAGACAGCTGGCCCTCCTAGAAAAGTATTTGATGTACTGTCTGTAGTAAGTGAGTAAACCAAGCATTTTTTTTGAGCTGGCCCACAGTCTGTGGTCTGATATCTTTCAATGCTCTTACTGCTTCAAAATCGGCTGGGTCAACTTTGCTGCCGTCTGCAGACACTATTCTGCCCAAATAACGGACCTGGGGTTTAAAGAGATCACACTTACTTGGCTTGAGTTTGATGCCATACTCTCTGAGACGCTGCAAAACCTTTTGCACATCATTCACATGGCTGTCGAAAGTTTTACTGAAAACTAGCGTGTCGTCCAGATAAGGAATGCAGATGTTGTCCCGGAGCCCTTCCAAACATTCCTCCATACAACGCTGAAAAGCTGCAGGAGCGTTCATGAGGCCGAATGGCATACGTATCCACTCATAGAGTCCCCCATGGGGTCACAAATGCTGTCAGTGATCTGCTTTCTTCAGAGATGAACCCTTGGTGATATGCTTTTCCCTGATCTAAAAGGGAGAACCAGGAATTACCACCTAAACTGTCCATGATGTCCTGGACCCGAGGGATGGGCTGGCGGTCGGGATGTGTCTTTCTGTTCAGGTCTCTGTAATCTATACACAACCGGAGGGTCCCGTCCCTTCTTCCTAACGCAAAACGACAGGTGAATAATATGAAGAGTTTGACTTCCTAACCCAACCCTGGGCTATGAGGTCATGAAGGTAACCCTTCATCTCCTGATACAGTGGCCTGGGCACTGACATGTATGTGCGCTTGACTGGTTCAGAGTCCTTTAGAGAAATAGTCATTTTCAATCGTTCAATGCAGCCAATGTCATTGTCTGATCTGGAGAAGGAGTGACACTCTTCTCTAAGCATTTTCCTAACAACCTCTCTCTGTTCTTCGGTTAGGTGACTTAAACCTACTGGTGGATCCCACTGTTCAGTAGCAGTACATGGGGTTTGAACACTGGTGTGATTCACTGTGGCTGGGGTGACAGCTTTTTCAAAGACTTGGGCAGGTAACACAGTCATAATGGTTTGTACTGTACCGATTATGGTGCGTCCTAGCAGGGCAATGTCGTGGTCAGTGGGGTTAGAGACATCAAGCATGACAACTGGAAAAACACCTTTCTTAACTCTGACTAGTGTGTCAAAGAACTCAAGTTCATCTGGCCACTGCGGGTTCAGGTCTGGCTGGAAAAGCATTGTCATGTCATCTTTGAAAGGCCGGGAAGCTACCCGGCACTCAATCTGAATGCTACTGTGTTTTGGTACAGCAACCTTCTCTTTCTTGGTTTTCACTGCGTATTCATCTGTCTGTTCTGCACTAACAGCCTGTATAAAAGCTCTCACCTTATTTCTTTTGAGGCTTGGGAAAGCTTTTTTTACTGTACTGTACCGTTTAGTCTTTTCGGTCATTGTCAGGATGTGCTCAATAACATTGAAACCTATGATGGGATGAGATAGGTGACAGCCTTTCATTACCAGCACTGGGATGATCAGTTCCTTCGTTTGGTCAGTTTCAGAGGCTAGCCGAAAAGTTGTTTCAATCCATCCCAGGTACGGCATTTCAGTCCCATTTGCTGCCGTCAATCTTAGATCATCAGGTGAGTCCAGAATTTCTGAAACATCCCTCAGCCTTGCGTTTGGGAGAGATTCCGCTTTCCATCGTTCATCAATGACCGATACCTGAGAGCCGGTGTCCCATAGGGCTTGGAGGTGGTGGCGATTGAGGTGACACTCAACAAGGCACTGTCTACCGACTAGCGAGGTGACCTTATGGGGGTGGCAACCTTGAGCTAGGGATGGTAAAGAGTGGGTATTTTCTTCTGTACAGGAAAGATTTTCACAGGTAGAGTCAATTTTTAGGTGAGTGCATTTTTCCTTATGTTTAGTCCAATGTTGGTTTTGGAACAGTACAGTGTCTCTTTACATGACGAACATTGTTTTAGGTTCTCAAATGAATCTTCTCTGGCACAATTTGCACATTTCTGGGACTTTTTGGTAGCTACGGTTAACACTTGTCCCTCAGCGGTAACCCTTCCCCGTTTAAAGGGGCCTCTTTTGATGGTCTGACTCCCCGGATTTTACATCCAGCTTGAAAATGTTCTCCACTCCCACATCGGAAGCAGTGTGTGCAGCGTGCATCTGTTCTGGCCTGCTGGCAGACAAAACACCTCCTTGGAGCTTGAGCAGAGCGGTTGGTATACAGGTTAGGTGCATATTGATACTGCGCAGGGTCAGGTGCTTGGGGCTGACTGTAGTTGCTGTAATACTGCTGCTGGGAAACAGGTGGCTGGGGGTCCCTATCTGGCCTCCTAACTGGAAGCGGGGCATGGGCATAAGGCGATGACTGAAACATAGGCTGCTGTAATGTCTCCTTAATCTGAGCAATCTCTGCACTGAGACCTTTTAGGGAAGCTACACCTGTCTTAAGTTCAGCTAACTCTGTTAACAGTTCTGCGGGTATCTTAGCCTTTGCTTCCTTCACAGGACACTTTGCAGATGGCGTATCTTCTAACTGGACTACACTTACAGTTGTAGCAGGCTGTGGGGCATTAAAACGCTTTTTGTTTCGTCTTTCTATCTCATTAGCACAAGCAATGTTAAGCTTCTCTAGCAAAACCTCATCTGATGTTTCGCTATCAAGCAGGAGAGGCTGCATGTCTATCCTGATACTGTCACTCTGGAGACCTGTAAGGACTGTGTGTAAACACATGCGCTGGACTAGAGCAGGGTCATACTTAAGCCCTGATTCTGACTCCTGGGACGCAAATAGTACTTTGTGCCTCAAATCTAAGACGCGCATCAGGAAGCTTTGAGGGGTCTCCTTGCTATGCTGTGCTTCTGAAGCTAGCTGTTTGTAAAGCTCTGTTGCACTCTTCTCTTGGAAGTGGGAACGCAGGATGCATCTAAGTGTGGGAAGAGTTAGCTGGGGTTTATCTTCTAAGTAGCTGCGTAGCTGTGAGCCTGGAGAAATAGCCCTGATTACTGCGTCTACTATTTCTACCTCAGGATAGCCTCTGTTAAGTCCATTCTCAATCTGATGGGCAAGGCTGGAAAAAGTCAGTTTATCTTTCTGGCCCGGTTCACCTATCTGCCCAGACATTTTTAACTCTTTGCGCCAGTATGAGCCGGGCTGTGCACTGGGTGAGAGCTGCATGCTCCTCTGAAGATGGGCAGGGGGTTGGGGCTGGCGCAGAGAATCACTGGCTTTGTCTGCAGTACTCTGCTCAGTTCCCACCCCTTGTTGTGGGGTTACAGTTCTCAGTCCCTCGATTATGTGATGTGTTCTGGCTGTTTCAATATCATGGTCAGTTTGCCCTGTCTTGCTATCTATGCCACTGATCATCTCTGTCATTTTGTCTTTAAGTAGCAATAATTCCGACATGCCGCCATCTTCTAACTCTGCAACTTCCTCTCTTTCAAGGAACATCATAATGTGAGTCATCAGTGATATGCGGGATTTGTCTTGAATAACTCTTCTCTGTTCGCCTGATATGTCAAGGAAATCACATACGTCTAGTAACTTGTCTTTAGTCAGGGTGTGCAATTCTCCTACTACCTCTTCCTGTAGTTCTTCCAAGGCGGTTGTCATGTTGACAGGACAGGAGGAACCTTTACTGTGCAGGAGTTGACTCTGAATTAGATGGTCCTTACTGTCTCTGATGGTCTCTCAACGGCCTCAGTTGACACGTACTTAACCACCAACTTCCAGCTCCCCTCGAACAGCAACACTTTCCTCACTGCAGCCTGCCTGGGTTGTTATGTAGGGATTTAGCTGGCTCGGAATTCAGCGACCAGGATGTGGAAGCTGGACATCTGAGCAGCAATCTCAGCGGAGCCTCCAAAATGTTACGCCCCTGAAAAAGGGGAGAAATAATCACGAGAGTGATGCAGTTGTTTCCTCACTGAAAACTTTAGTATAAAGAGCTTTTACAAAAATACCACATTTTACAGAACAACAGATCTACAGGAACCAGAGTTTTGTAGGGTACAAAGCTTATTCAAGTCACAACAGCATAAACTGTAATTCACTAAAACATATACAAATGTTTCAATATAACTGTCAAACACAAAGTAGCTTTAGCTCAGTAACCCATAACTACATTTATCAACCATGTCAACAAAGTATTCGAAACACATTATACAAATAACCCCAAAATATTATTAACAGCGCACATGCTCATTCACAATTAGCATAAAATGGCAGCTACTCTCAGTACGAAGCTAATCTTCGCTGCAACCAAGCAGATTTCACTCACACACGCACCTAATAACTCTCTTCAACTTAACTCTAACTTACTCAAGATGTTACTAACACATACCTTAAACTCTCTTGACATGTTAGCAAGTTATTACATTCAAATTAACTCGTTTTATATCAATAACGTACCTGAAAAAGGGGAGAAATAATCACGAGAGTGATGCAGTTGTTTCCTCACTGAAAACTTTAGTATAATGAGGAAAAAAGACCGCGATTTCCCCAGAAAGTTGGGTGGAGACCAGAGCAATCGATCTCAGGCTCATAGATTAAGAGCATTTATTAGATCACAGATTAACACTTTTACCCTTAAATTAGGCACCACAAAATAAAGTAGTCAATATAACGTTTACACATTCCTCTTACAATATTTACCCTTTTACACTTGACGGATTTTAACACATTTATGAATTTTATCAATCTCTATGAACTAGTACTGGATGCATGATCTTTTTAACCTTAGATATTTTAAGATCCTTACATACCATGAACTTACTAATACTTTTTAGTGTATAACAGGCTATGAATATGTCCTTTAACCTGTCACATTAGAACATGCGATCTACTGTATGTTGTCAATGTATTAGAACGTGCGATTTACTGTATGTTGTCAATGTGTTAGAACATGCTATCTCCTGTATGTTATCAATGTGTTAGAACATGCTATCTCCTGTATGTTATCAATGTGTTAGAACATGCTATCTCCTGTATGTTATCAATGTGTTAGAACATGCTATCTCCTGTATGTTATCAATGTGTTAGAACATGCGATCTACTGTATGTTGTCAATGTATTAGAACGTGCTATCTACTGTATGTTATCAATGTGTTAGAACATGCTATCTCCTGTATATTGTCAATGTGTTAGAACATGCTATCTACTGTATGTTATCAATGTGTTAGAACGTGCTATCTACTGTATGTTGTCAATGTGGTAGAACATGCTACGTTATCAATGTGTTAGAACATGCTATCTACTGTGTGTTATCAATGTGTTAGAACATGCTATCTACTGCATGTTATCAGTGTGTTAGAACATGCTATCTACTGTATGTTATCAATGTGTTATAACATGCTATCTACTGTATGTTGTCAGTGTGTTTGAACATGCTATCTCCTGTGTGTTATCGATGTGTTAGAACATGCTATCTACTGTGTGTTATCAATGTGTTTTAACATGCTATCTACTGTATGTTGTCAGTGTGTTAGAACATGCTATGTACTGTATGTTATCAATGTGTTATAACATGCTATCTACTGTATGTTATCAGTGTGTTAGAACAGGCTGTTATGAATGTGTTAGAACATGCTATCTACTGTATGTTATCAGTGTGTTATAACATGCTATCTACTGTATGTTATCAGTGTGTTATAACATGCTATCTACTGTATGTTGTCAATGTGTTATAACATGCTATCTACTGTATGTTATCAGTGTGTTAGAACGTGCTATCTACTGTATGTTATCAGTGTGTTAGAATGTGCTATCTACTGTATGTTATCAGTGTGTTAGAACGTGCTATCTACTGTATGTTATCAGTGCGTTAGAACATGCTATCTACTGTATATTGTCAATGTGTTAGAACATGCTATGTTATCAATGTGTTAGAACATGCTATCTACTGTATGTTATCAATGTGTTAGAACATGCTACCTACTGTATGTTATCAATGTGGTAGAACATGCTCCTGAGTGCTCCTGAGTGGCGCAGTGGTCTAAGGCACTGCATCGCAGTGCTAACTGTGCCACTAGAGATCCTGGTTCGAATCCAGGCTCTGTCGCAGCCGGCCGCGACCGGGAGACTCATGGGCGGCGCACAATTGGCCCAGCGTCGTCCAGGGTAGGGGAGGGAATGGCCGGCAGGGATGTAGCTCAGTTGATAGAGCCGGGTTGGGGTCTTCACTAACTGTAATCTTAGGCGTCTGCTCTTAGTAATGTCTACTGTGTGTTATCAATGTGTTAGAACGTGCTATCTACTGTATGTTATCAGTGTGTTAGAACATGCTATCTACTGTATGTTATCAGTGCGTTAGAACATGCTATCTACTGTATATTGTCAATGTGTTAGAACATGCTATGTTATCAATGTGTTAGAACATGCTATCTACTGTATGTTATCAATGTGTTAGAACATTCCCATCTACTGTATGTTATCAATGTGTTAGAACGTGCTATCTACTGTATGTTATCAGTGTGTTAGAACGTGCAATTTACATTTACATTTACATTTAAGTAATTTAGCAGACGCTCTTATCCAGAGCGACTTACACATTGGATGAACAGTGTCTGTCCCTTAGCTCCTCAGGGTTAATGGGAATAGCAGCAGACATTCATAAGCTTCATGTTGACCTTCCAGCAGAACTCAATAATATCACAGAAAATAATAACATCATACACAATAGAATTCAACCACCTGGAGAGAGATAGCTAGCCTAGCGTTACCAACAGGAAATTGGATCAATTGGCCAAGCAGTACCACAGGGAAAGGGGATACCTATTCAGTTGCACAACTCAATGCATTCAACCAAAATGTGTCTTCCGCATTTAACCCAACCCCTGCTGCACCTAGGTCAGTAGGACACACAGTGTCCCAATTAGGCTTAGGGCGGTATACCGTATATACCGTATAATGGGTTATTTGGAAATAGCCACGGGATGGTTTTTTCAATACCGTTAATACTATTTCTTTGAAGTTTTTAAATAAATGTGAATATTTGTTGCTACTTTTTAAGTAAATCCCTCAAGTCAACTTATACGTTAGGAGATAAAGAAGATCGCATTCTTCATTTCACCTGTCACATAATGTTTCATTATGAAGCTTACCGGTAGTCTCCAGTCACGTGGTGTTTGTTCACAAGCAACGACGAGAGACCAGAGCCTTGTGAGTCACTCACTGTTGTTCAGCACAAGTCAGGTGATCTAGTTACAGTATGGAATTTACAACTAAATGTTTGCCAGCGAGATATCTTATAACTATTAAGTTTACTGTCTAAAATGTGGCAAATGCTTTGGTTTGCTAATTTAGTAGCTAGTTAGCTATCTAGCTAAGTGGTTAACTTCTTCCAAAATAAAGCTTTGCTTGGTAACAGCAGAAAATCCCTTCCCGGAACAAGAGCCTTGCTGTCTAATATTTGTTTTGTGCGTGCAGCAAACTGAGAGTAGCATTTTTTTGTTACTTGTATAACTTTTGCATTTAGTTAGCATTCTATATGGGTTTTTACATGTACTTGTTAGCATTGCTAACCTTCGGATTAGAGGCAGAGTGGGGTTTGAAAATAGCGCTCCTTGTGTTCAGTGCCGGTATTACCGAATATCCCGGTATTATTATAATAATAATAATAATATGCCATTTAGCAGACGCTTTTATCCAAAGGGACTTGCAGTCATGTGCGCATAAATTTTTACGTATGGGTGGTCCCGGGGATCGAACCCACTACCCTGGCGTTACAAGTGCCATGCTCTACCAATTGAGCTACAGAGGACCACATGAAGGTATGATAATCTGGATACCGCCCAAGCCTAGTCTCAATACTCAACAGTGGCTTCCTCTCATTGGCTAGAACCTATCCTACTAGTGTCGGATCAAGCCGGGTGAAGAAAAGGAAAGAAGGAAAGGAGACAAGTAAAGGAGGCCACTGTAGAGTATTGAGATAAAGCCATTGCCTCATTTTCAGTTCTGGCTTGAAAGCATTTTAAACATGTGAGATGGGACGAGGTGGTGGTAGAAGAGGTTACATTATTTATCTTCAAATATTTTGGTGTGCTACAAGTCCTGTATAACATGTTTCAAAGCTGTTGATAGACTGCTGCAGACAGATTGACTGAAAGTCTGAATATAATAATAATAATAATAATAAGTCTTACTATAATAATACTGACTACAGTATATAATAGTGCTATCTACTGTGTGTTATCAATGTGGTAGAACATGCTATCTACTGTGTGTTATCAATGTGGTAGAACATGCTATCTACTGTGTGTTATCAATGTGGTAGAACATGCTATATACTGTGTGTTGTCAATGTGGTAGAACATGCTATCTACTGTGTGTTGTCAATGTGGTAGAACACGCTATGTTATCAATGTGTTAGAACATGCTATCTACTGTATGTTATCAATGTGTTAGAACATGCTATCTACTGTATGTTATCAATGTGTTAGAACATGATATCTACTGTATGTTATCAATGTGTTAGAACATGCTATCTACTGTATGTTATCAGTGTGTTAGAATATGCTATCTACTGTATGTTATCAGTGTGTTAGAATATGCTATCTACTGTATGTTATCAATGTGTTAGAACATGCAATCTACTGTATGTTATCAATGTGGTAGAACATGCAATCTACTGTATGTTATCAATGTGGTAGAACATGCAATCTACTGTATGTTATCAATGTGGTAGAACATGCTATTTACTGTATGTTATCAATGTGGTAGAACATGCTATGTTACCAATGTGTTAGAACATGCTATCTACTGTATGTTATCAATGTGTTAGAACATGCTATCTACTGTGTGTTATCAGTGTGTTAGAACATGCTGTAATGAATGTGTTAGAACATGCTATCTACTGTATGTTATCAATGTGGTAGAACATGCTATGTTACCAATGTGTTAGAACATGCGATCTACTGTATGTTATCAATGTGTTAGAACATGCTATCTACTGTATGTTATCAATGTGTTAGAACATGCTATCTACTGTATGTTATCAATGTGTTAGAACATGCTATCTACTGTGTGTTATCAGTGTGTTAGAACAGGCTGTTATGAATGTGTTAGAATATGCTATCTACTGTATGTTGTCAGTGTGTTCGAACATGATATCTACTGTGTGTTGTCAGTGTGTTAAAACATGCTATCTACTGTATGTTGTCAGTAGGTTAAAACATGCTATCTACTCTTATCAATGTGATCATCATGTGTCTATTTGTTATATGTTTTGATGATCTCCTCCCCCTCTCAAGGTATATTACATTGGAACATTTTAGAACATCACTGGCCTCATTCTCTAGTCTATTTGTTGCATATTTAGAAGGTCTCTTCCCCCTCTCAAACCACACCACTAACTGAATTAGCTCTACTTAAATCTATTGCATTCAATCTCACTCTCTGAAAGAAATATGCCCCTTAAGTGAACAAGGAAATGACAAAAATAGCCAAAATTGTATTTTTTTATTTTTGAGCTCTTAGAAGTGTAGACATGCTTCCTCCAATTTGTCACCCTGAGCAGCAGCACTGCCTCCTCTCCTCTGATACCCTGGCTTCACAAAGAGGCTTATTCACCAGCGGAGTGACACTGGCCCAGGCCGACACACAGACACATCCTCCTAAGATAGGAATCCATCACTGGACCGGAGATCAGACAGCCTGGTTCTGCTCATCAGACAGACAGACAGAGAGGATGTTGGGGTCCACGGATAGTCACTGACTGTCACATAGGGTGACTCTAGACATGCCCGCGTGGAATGGAAAACGAGCGCGAATGCTCTTCAGGCAGGCATAGATAGAGGCCTATGCTCTGGGCTGGGTTTTATTTTGGATGAGAGCGGGATCTGGTCTCTAGAACTAATTGCTTCTCCTCCAAGGCGCTGTCTCAATTGCTTAAATATCTGTCCCGTTCTCCTCTCCTCCCCATCATAGTCTACAGTGTCTTCCTGTCCTCCCCTCCTCCCCGTCATCTGCACTGATTGGAAAAGACTGGTGGAAACAACATGGTGGAGGCTCATCAGTTCTCTTAGATCAGAGTGATGGAGGAGAGGACAGGGGCTGTATGTATCAAGTGTCTCAGAGTAGGAATGCTTATCTAGGATTTTGATCTAAAAGGCTAACCTGATCCTAGATCAACACTCCTTCTCTTAAAACATACTGCCCCAGCTTTTTAAGGCAATTAAGACATAGCCCTAAATCTAACCCGTCCTCCTCCTCCTCAGGCTCTGATGGGGGTTGTTTCCAATTCCCACCAAACAAGTCACTTCCCTTAGCTCACAAATGGCCAAATACTACACTGGTTGTTTTGAAAACAAAAATCCCATCGCTTATTTTTAGACTGGCATATTTCCTCCTCATTAAGCCTTGGGTTGCTTGTTTGTGGAATGTTGAGATCTAAGCGCAGCGTTCACACGCTAGCTAGTAATACGCAAGTCATTGCGATGTTACGCTCCAGGAATTCCAGAGCAGACACTATGACTACAGTACTCAGCAAAACTGCAAAGATTGTAAAGAGTAGTGTTGTGAGTGTGACGAGCTGAAATTGTCCTTTTTAAGGAACTTGGACGGTCTTACTGTTCAGTCTTCATCCTCTAATATGGTGTTTATTAGCAAATGTATTGGTTTTGTTAAACATGTATTTACAGAATTACTCTTAGACCGGGTGACACTGTTTTTATTTTGCAGAGTATCTTACTGTATGTCCCGGAATCAGCCGAGGCTGCTCCTCCTCCTTGCTCGGGCAGGCTTCGGCGTTCGTCGTCCCCGGAATACGAGCTGCCACCGATCTATGTTTTTGTGTTTTGACTTGTTTTGTCTTGATTGTGTACACCTGTTTCCTATTATGTTGTATTGTTTCCCCTATTTAACCCTCTGTCGTGCATTGTGTGTTGTGTGTTATTGTATTCGTCATCGGCAGTGTTCGTGTGCGGGTTGTTTTTCCTCCTTGTGTGGAGATTGTTTCTACTCTGGTTACTTTCAAGTAAAGTACGTTTCCAGTAAGCTCTGTGTCCTGCGCTTGACTTCGCCTACCGCATTCACCGTCGCTTTCTGACACTGTATTTACGATCTCACTAGCTCATAGCTTCTGTGTGGTGTATCTAACAGCATGTTCTAAGGGCCTCGAGTGTGTGCTGTATAAATTATTTGTGTAATATTTTGGGAGGAGGAGTCTGCTTTGATCAGGTTGACTCTTCTTTTTCTGCAGACATTCAAAACAGAAAGAATGATCAGTGCTCGCGTCATCACGTTAGATCAATGAAATGCATAAACAAACGCAAAGTGGAATATTATCATCATGCGTATGGTATTGTGAATTTCATGTAGCCCAACGCTCTCAGGGCAATGAGGCAATATCTCTCCCAATCCCAGCCAAAGCATTTTAGAGTAAGAACTTCTCTTTTATTTTTCTATTTTTCCAGCACTGTGGCGAAAGACAAAGACAAGAACAGCTTCAAGCTGCGTCCGGGAATGGACAAGAAGGTCGTCGTCTACGTCCAGCAGACGTCCAATAAGGAGCTGGCCTTAGAGAGGTAACACAGACAGACACCGATAGAGAGGCCAATGCAGACATGACACAGTGTACTGTACATTTCTCCCTAAGTCTCGCCACCACCGAGAATTCTCAGTCTGGACGTCTCCCTGCTATTCATAACAGGCCGTAATTCAGTTATAATTGATAAACAACCGCTGTTTAATGTCCGTCTGTTTCCGAGTTGAAGTGTCCCAGTTTAGCCATGAGGATGTTTCTGTTCTGAGCCTGCTAATTCTCAACGGTTAATAACGTTGTTTTTAACCGCCGTCATCTCATTTCAATGGCTCTTTGTTATTTTACACTTCCTATACTGGGCCGGAATTGGAGAGCTCTGTTATCTTCTGTTATTTAATGCTCTGGTCTGTTTTATGAAGGATATATCGCTAGCTAGCCTGATACTATGTGGGGGATGAATCTGCTGAGGCTTTCCACCTGGTTCCACTCTTATGAGGTGTGTGTGTGTGTGTGGTCTGTGTTTCCGCTCTGTGCGTGTGCTCTTGTGTGTGTGTGTGTGTGTTCTGTGTGTGTGTGTTCCAGGTGCTTTGGCCTACTGCTGAGCCCAGGGAAGAACGTGAAGAACAGTGACATGCACCTGCTAGACCTAGAGTCGATGGGGAAGTCCTCCGATGGGAAGTCCTACATCATCACAGGGAGCTGGAATCCCAACACACCCCAGTTCCAGGCTGTCAACGAGGAGACACCCAAAGGTACAGCAGGCCTAACGGCCATCATGCAGTGGTGTCCATAGCTTGTTATGTAGTGCCAACTTAACGTTGGTATTTTTCCTGTCTGTGTATGACCACGATTCTAAGTATAATGACCCTAGATAGTTCATAGCCGACCGTGACCGTGGCTGACTCTGGCTGTGTCATGAATGTCTGTGGAATGCGGTAGGCCAGAGTCAAGCGCAGGACACAGAATGAAATGAAAATCTACTTTACTGAATAGTAAAGAAACAAGCAAAACCTCCAAACACAGGGAGGAGCAAACCCGCTCACAAACGACACTCGTAACAAGTAACAAACACGCACAACACACAGTGGGGGCGAACAGGTTAAATAGGGAATGACATCATACTATAATGGGAAACAGGTGCGCAACACTAGACAACAATCAGGTGAACATAGAAACATAAAACATAGATCGGCAGCAGCTAGTACTCCGGTGACGACGAACGCCGAAGCCTGCCCGAGCCAGAAGGAAGGGCAGTCTCGGCAGAATCCGTGACAGGCTAATATCATCTAGCTACATAGCTACGACCACAGCTACTGTATACCGGTTATATCGAGGATGTTTGTGTTCCAGATACGTTAATGTACAGGTCCACAACTTTAAGGTTTACATTGATGAGTGTTGGGTTCAAGTTTATGTACCTGACCACAGTTCTACGGGTTTCTTTAAGGGTTATATTGATGGCAGTTATGGGTTATGTCTAACAGATAAACTTATCTATATGACGACTGCGGTGGACCTGGTGATCACTGAGGTGGAGGAGCCGGTTCGTTTCCTGCTGGAGACCAGGGTCAGAGTCTGCTCCCCCAACGAGAGGCTCTTCTGGCCATTCAGCAAACGCAGCTACACCGAGACCTTCTACCTTAAACTCAGACAGGTGAGAGGTTCTACCTGAAACTCAGACAGGTGAGACAGACCTTCTAGCAAAAAAGACAGGTGAGACAGACCTTCTAGCTGAAACTCAGACAGGTGAGACAGAGCTTCTAGCTGAAACTCAGACAGGTGAGACAGACACTACCGTTCAAAAGTTTGGGGTCACTTAGAAATGTCATTTTTTTGTCCATTTAAAATAACATCAAATTGATCAGAAATACAGTGTAGACATTGTTAATTTTGTAAATGGCTCTTGTAGCTGGAAAGGGCTGATTTCTAATGGAATATTTACATAGACGTACAGAGGCCCATTATCAGCAACCATCAGTCCTGTGTTCCAATGGCACGTTGTGTTTGCTAATCCAAGTTTATCATTTTAAAAGGCTAATTGATCATTAGAAAACCCTATTGCAATTACAGTTGAAGTCGGAAGTTTACATACACTTAGGTTGGAGTCATTAAAACTCGTTTTTCAACCACTCCACAAATTTGTTGTTAACAAACTACAGTTTTGGCAAGTCGGTTAGGACATCTACTTTGTGCATGACACAAGTAATTTTTCCAACAATTGTTTACAGACAGATTATTTCAAATATAATTCACTATATCACAATTCCAGTGGGTCAGAAGTTTATATACACTAAGTTGACTGTGCCTTTTAAACAGCTTTGAAAATTCCAGAAAATGATGTCATGGCTTTAGAAGCTTCTGATAGGCTAATTTACATCATTTCAGTTAATTGGAGGTATACCTGTGGATGTATTTCAAGGCGTACCTTCAAACTCAGTGCCTCTTTGCTTGACATCATGGGAAAATCAAAATAAATCAGCCAAGACCTCCAATTGTAGACCTCCACAAGTCTGGTTCATCCTTGGGAGCAATTTCCAAATGCCTGAAGGTACCACGTTCATCTGTACAAACAATAGTACGCAACTATAAACACCATGGGACCACGCTGCCGTCATACCGCTCAGGAAGGAGACGCGTTCTGTCTCCTAGAGATGAACGTGCGAAAAGTGCAAATCAATCCCAGAACAACAGCAAAGGACCTTGTGAAGATGCTGGAGGAAACAGGTACAAAAGTATCTATAGCCACAGTAAAACGAGACCTATATCAACATAACCTGAAAGGCCGCTCAGCAAGGAAGAAGCCACTGCTTCAAAACCGCCATAAAAAAGCCAGACTACGGTTTGCAACTGCACATGGAGACAAAGATCTTACTTTTTGGAGAAATGTCTTCTGGTCTGATAAAACAAAAATATAACTGTTTGGCCATAATGACCGTTGTTATGTTTGGAGGAAAAAGGGGGTCCTTGCAAGCCGAAGAACACCATCCCAACCGTGAAGCACAGGGGTGGCAGCATCATGCTGTGGGGGTGCTTTGCTGCAGGAGGGACTGGTGCACTTCACAAAATAGATGGCATCATGAGGAAGGAAAATGTTGTGGATATATTGAAGCAACATCTCCAGACATCAGTCAGGAAGTTAAAGCTTGGTCACAAATGGGTCTTCCAAATGGACAATGACCCAAAGCATACTTCCAAAGTTGTGGCAAAATGGCTTAAGGACAACAAAGTCAAGGTATTGGAGTGGCCATCACAAAGCCCTGACCTCAATCCTATAGAAAATGTGTGGGCAGAACTGAAAAAGCGTGTGTAGCAAGGAGGCCTACAAACCTGACTCAGTTACACCAGCTCTGTCAGGAGAAAGGAAATTCACCCAACTTATTGTGGGAAGCTTGTGGAAGGCTACCTGAAATGTTTGACACAAGTTTGAAAGGCAATTGAATTGAAAGGCAATAGTACCAAATACTAATTGAGTGATGTAAACTTCTGACCCACTGGGAATTTGATGAAATAAATAATAGCTGAAATAAATCATTCTCTCTACTATTATTCTGACATTTCACATTCTTAAAATATAGTGGTGAATCCTAACTGACCGAAAACAGGGAATTATTACTAGGATTAAATGTCAGGAATTGTGAAAAACAGAGTTTTTAAATGAATTTGGCTAAGGTGTATGTAAACTTCCGACATCAACTGTATGTTAGCACAGCTGAAAACTGTTGTGCTGATTTAAAGAAGCAATAAAACTGGCCTTCTTGAGACTAGTTGAGTATCTGGAGCATCAGAAATTGTGGCTTCGATTACAGGCTCAAAATGGCCAGAAACAAATAACTTTCTTCTGAATCTCGTCAGTCTATTCTTGTTCTGAGAAATGAAGGCTATTTATTCCATGCGAGAAATTGACTAGAAACTGAAGATCTCGTACAACGCTGTGTACTGAAAATGTATGCACTCACTAACTGTAAGTCGCTCTGGATAAGAGCGTCTGCTAAATGACTAAAAAAATATATACAGTGGGGAGAACAAGTATTTGATACACTGCCGATTTTGCAGGTTTTCCTACTTACAAATGTAGAGGTCTGTAATTTTTATCATAGGTACACTTCAACTGTGAGAGACGGAATCTAAAACAAAAATCCAGAAAATCACATTGTATGATTTTTAAGTAATTAATTTGCATTTTATTGCATGACATAAGTATTTGATCACCTACCAACCAGTAAGAATTCCGGCTCTCACAGACCTGTTAGTTTTTCTTTAAGAAGCCCTCCTGTTCTCCACTCATTACCTGTATTAACTGCACCTGTTTGAACTCGTTACCTGTATAAAAGTCACCTGTCCACACACTCAATCAAACAGACTCCAACCTCTCCACAATGGCCAAGACCAGAGAGCTGTGTAAGGACATCAGTGAAAAAATTGTAGACCTGCACAAGGCTGGGATGGGCTACAGGACAATAGGCAAGCAGCTTGGTGAGAAGGCAACAACTGTTGCCGCAATTATTAGAAAATGGAAGAAGTTCAAGATGACGGTCAATCACCCTCGGTCTGGGGCTCCATGCAAGATCTCACCTCGTGGGGCATCAATGATCATGAGGAAGGTGAGGGATCAGCCCAGAACTACACGGCAGGACCTGGTCAATGACCTGAAGAGAGCTGGGACCACAGTCTCAAAGAAAACCATTAGTAACACACTACGCCGTCATGGATTAAAATCCTGCAGCGCACGCAAGGTCCCCCTGCTCAAGCCAGCGCATGTCCAGGCCCGTCTGAAGTTTGCCAATGACCATCTGCATGATCCAGAGGAGGAATGGGAGAAGGTCATGTGGTCTGATGAGACAAAAATAGAGCTTTTTGGTCTAAACTCCACTCGCCGTGTTTGGAGGAAGCAGAAGAATGAGTACAACCCCAAGAACACCATCCCAACCGTGAAGCATGGAGGTGGAAACATCATTCTTTGGGGATGCTTTTCTGCAAAGGGGACAGGACGACTGCACCGTATTGAGGGGAGGATGGATGGGGCCATGTATCGCGAGATCTTGGCCAACAACCTCCTTCCCTCTGTAAGAGCATTGAAGATGGGTCGTGGCTAGGTCTTCCAGCATGACAACGACCCAAAACACACAGCCAGGGCAACTAAGGAGTGGCTCCGTAAGAAGCATCTCAAGGTCCTGAAGTGGCCTAGCCAGTCTCCAGACCTGAACCCAATAGAAAATCTTTGGAGGGAGCTGAAAGTCCGTATTGCCCAGCGACAGCCCCGAAACCTGAAGGATCTGGAGAAGGTCTGTATGGAGGAGTGGGCCAAAATCCCTGCTGCAGTTTGTGCAAACCTGGTCAAGACCTACAGGAAACGTACGATCTCTGTAATTGCATACAAAGGTTTCTGTACCAAATATTAAGTTCTGCTTTTCTGATGTATCAAATACTTATGTCATGCAATAAAATGCAAATTAATTACTTAAAAATCATACAATGTGATTTTCTGGATTTTTGTTTTAGATTCCGTCTCTCACAGTTGAAGTGTACTTATGATAAAAATTACAGACCTCTACATGCTTTGTAAGTAGGAAAACCTGCAAAATCGGCAGTGTATCAAATACTTGTTCTCCCCACTGTATATTGAGGTGAGAGCATTGGAAATGCTTTTGGCGGTTGTCCCGCTTCTGTTTTGTGGGTGGCACTGTGTGCTGTTTTCGATGGATGGGTCCTGGCCTCTCGGGGCCCTAGGGATCCGGAGGGACGGGGGTGGTATGCTGATCACTGGGATGACGGCCCAACTGGGGATGGGGAGGGGGTTTAGCGGGGGAATTAGTGGAGAACAATTGGAGGGTTACTTAGTAGCAATGCAAATATCATGGTACAGCTACAGTGGGGAGAACAAGTATTTGATACACTGCCGATTTTTATCATAGGTACACTTCAACTGTGAGAGACGGAATCTAAAACAAAAATCCAGAAAATCACATTGTATGATTTTTAAGTAATTAATTTGCATTTTATTGCATGACATAAGTATTTGATACATCAGAAAAGCAGAACTCAATATTTGGTACAGAAACCTTTGTTTGCAATTACAGAGATCATACGTTTCCACGAGGTGAGATCTTGCATGGAGCCCCAGACCGAGGGTGATTGACCGTCATCCTGAACTTCTTCCATTTTCTAATAATTGCGCCAACAGTTGTTGCCTTCTCACCAAGCTGCTTGCCTATTGTCCTGTAGCCCATCCCAGCCTTGTGCAGGTCTACAATTTTATCCCTGATGTCCTTACACAGCTCTCTGGTCTTGGCCATTGTGGAGAGGTTGGAGTCTGTTTGATTGAGTGTGTGGACAGGTGTCTTTTATACAGGTAACGAGTTCAAACAGGTGCAGTTTAATACAGGTAATGAGTGGAGAACAGGAGGGCTTCTTAAAGAAAAACTAACAGGTCTGTGAGAGCCGGAATTCTTACTGGTTGGTAGGTGATCAAATACTTATGTCATGCAATAAAATGCAAATTAATTACTTAAAAATCATACAATGTGATTTTCTGGATTTTTGTTTTAGATTCCGTCTCTCACAGTTGAAGTGTACCTATGATAAAAATTACAGACCTCTACATGATTTGTAAGTAGGAAAACCTGCAAAATCGGCAGTGTATCAAATACTTATTTGTTATTGGTAAATTGGTAAATTTACAAACATAAATCATGATAAATAGATTTGAAACTTGTATCTCATTATGGTATATGGTGAAATAAGTATACCCAGTTTTAATTGTAATGGCTTAGCAGATAATAACAAAAGAATAACAATATTTACATGGCTCAAAGAGAAGGAATATAATATCTATTGTTTACAGGAAACTCATTCAACAACTCTAGATGAAGTTGCGTGGAAAAATAAATGGGGGTGCGAAATATACTTCTCCCATGGGCAAAGAAACTCAAAAGGGGTGATGATATTAATTAACAGTAATTTCGATCCGAATGTGCAAATTGTCCAAACAGATACGCAAGGTAGATGGATTATTTTAAATATGTTATTGGACCATAAACAGATATGGCTCATTAACCTTTACGGACCAAATAATGATGATCCACACTTCTTTGACAATATATATAATAAATGATCAACTCTTCAAGCAATTCAAGACTCTAATATTATGGTGGGAGATTATAATACCGTTTTTAATAGCTCAATGGACCGTAAAGGAAATCACACTACAATCAATCACCCTCATGCTCTTAAAATCGTGAATGTCATGGATACATTAGAACTAGTAGATATATGGAGGCTTAAATATCCTGATCTAGTGAGATATACCTGGCGGAGACTCAATCAAGCTAGTCGTCTTGACTTCTTTCTTATGTCATTCTCGTTGGCACCAAAAGTTTAAAAAGTGTTGATAGGGGACAGAATGCGGTCAGACCATCATATAATTGGCATATACATTACTCTTACTGAATTTCCATGTGGGCAAGGATATTGGAAATTTAATCAAAGCCTATTGGATGATAACTTGTTTTTAACTAGAACAGAGGAATTTATAACTGATATTTTCCGACATAACATAGGTACAGCAAATCCCCTTATTGTATGGGACACCTTTAAATGTGCATTTTAGTGGCCATGCAATTCAGGACTCATCTTGAAAAGAAAAGCAATTTAGGTCAAGAGTCCATACTAACAAAGGAAATAGAAGGTCTAACAGAATAGATAGATAGCAATAAAAACTGTAACATAGAGACTCAGAATAATTTAGAGGAAAAACAAAAAGAAATTGAGAAATTTATTCAAGAAAGATCAAGTGTAATATATTATAAAAATAAAACAAACTGGATGGAATATGGGGAACAATGCACCAAATTATTTTTTAATCTTCAACATAGGAATGCTACCAAAAATAATTTACTGAAACTGGTTACAAATGACGGAGTCACCCATGATTCACCAAATGATATTTTGAAGGAGGAAACAAAGTACTTTAAGCATATGTTTTCGTTTCAGTCGCCTCCATCTCCTCTAACTGAAGCTAATTGTAGAGATTCTACACTGAGTCGCTGGATAAAGCTCCCTATTCTATTGATCATGTAAAATTAACAGCCATACAGAAAGACTCATGTGAAGGTGAAATTACAGAGGAGGAACTTCTGGATGCAATTAAAGACTTTATGTCCGGGAAAACTACAGGGTTGGATGGCATACCAGTCGAGGTATACCAAACCTTTTTTGATATACTCAGAGGATCGTTATTAGCATGTTTTAACCACTCCTATGTAAATGGTAGATTATCAGACACTCAAGAAGAAGGTCTGATTTCATTATTACTGAAACAGGATACAAGTGGAAAATATAAAGATCCAGTCCATTAAAAAAATTGGAGGCCCCTTACACTTCAGTGTTGTGATGCAAAAATTCTAGCAAAATGTATAGCGCATAGAATTAAAAAGGTATTGTCGGACATTATTCGATCTAATCTGACAGTTTTTTTACATGGATGATACATTGTAGATAATATATGGCAAGTACTGGAAACAATAGAACACTATGAAAAATCTGGGAAACCAGGCCTGCTATTCATAGCAGACTTCGAAAAGGCATTTGATAAAATACGACTGGGTTTATATATAAATGCCTGGAGCATTTCAATTTTGGAGAATCTCTTATAAAATGGGTTAAAATCATGTATAGTAACCCTAGGTGTAAAATAGTAAATAATGGCTATTTCTCAGAAAGTTTTAAACTGTCAAGAGGAGTGAAACAAGGTTGTCCACTATCGGCATATCTATTTATTATGGCCATCGAGATGTTAGCTATTAAAATCAGATCCAACAATAATATCAAGGGATTAGAAATCCAGGGCTTAAAAACAAAGGTGTCATTGTACGCTGATGATTCATGTTTTCTTTTAAATCCACAACTTTAATCCCTCCACAGCCTCATAGAGGATTTATATACATTTTCTAACCTCTCTGGATTACAACCAAATTATGATAAATGTACTATATTACTTATTGGATCACAAAAAAATACAATTTTACATGACCATGTAGTTTACCAATAAAATGGTCTGATGGTGATGTGGATATACTCGGAATACATATCCCAAATGAAATAAGTGATCTCACTCCAATACAGTTTAATAGAAAGTTAGCAAAAATAGATAAGATCTTGCTACCATGGAAAGGTAAATGTCAATTTGTGGAAAAATCACCTTGATTAACTCTTTAGTATTATCCCAGTTTACCTATTTGCTTATGGTCTTGCCTACGCCTAGCAAACAGTTTTTTAAATTATATGAGAAAAAAATATCCCATTTTATTTGGAACGGCAAGCCAGAGAAAATGAAACAGGCCTATTTATATAATGAATATGAATTCGGAGGACAGAAGTTATTAAATATTAAAGCATTAGACCTATCACTAAAAGCTTCAGTAATACAAAAGTTATACTTAAATCCGAACTGGTTCTCTAGCAAATTAGTAAGATTGTCTCACCCAATGTTCAATAATGTCCTTTTTCCCTTTATTCAGATTACAACCTCTCACTTTCAGTTATTTGAAAAGGAAATAATCTCCCAAATATCACTATTTCTAAAACAAGCCATAGAAAGTTGGTTGCAATTTCAATTTAATCCTCCAGAAACGACAGAACGAATAATGCATCAAATATTGTGGTTAAACTCAAATATACTAAATCATTTTTTTTTAAATGTGGGGTTGGACAAAATGTTTTTTTAAATGTATAATCTTCGGAAATGATATCATCGGTAGGACTGGTGGAGTTATGTTGCACATGCAGCTAACAAAAACATATGGAAATGTCTGCTCTACCCAAAATTACAACCAAATAATTGCAGCATTACCGCAAAAATGGAAGAGGAAAGCTGAAGGGGGAATAAGTAAGGAACTTGTCTGTCGGCCTTGCATTAAAGAACATAATTGGTTAAAGAAAACTGTGATAAATAAAAAAGTATACCAGTTACATTTAAGGACCAAAGGATTGACAGCCGTCCCATATAGATTGCAAAATAGTTGGGAAGAGATTTTTGACATACCGATCCCATAGCATAGTGTTTATGAACTGATACACAAAATGACGCCGGATTCAAAACTTATAATTTTTCAATTTAAATGATTATATCAAATTCTTGCTACCAATAGAATGTTATTTATATGGGGGATACAATCATCCCAGCTCTGCAGATTTTGCTGCGCAGAGACAGAATCATTAGATAATTTGTTTTGGTACTGTCCATTTGTAGCTTGTTTTTGGACACAGGTCCAGGAATGGCTAAAGGATTGCAAGATTTACCTGGAGCTAACCCTGCACATAGCATTACTGGGTGATCTGAAAAGTCATAGTCAATTGATCAATAATATAATAATACTTTTAGCAAAAATGTTTATTTTCAATTTACAATCTGTAGAAACAATGAGAATAGAAAGGTTCAGAACTTTTGTAAAATATCACAGTACAGTTGAAAAATATATGGCAAATAGAAATCCAATATGGATGGTGTTAATAGATAGATGGGTGGTGTTGAATGGAGTTGAAGGATTGGACTAATAACAACTAACAACAACTAATAACAACAAGATAACTAATGTAAAGCATACTGTGTCCATAATAATAATAATATGCCATTTAGCAGACGCTTTTATCCAAAGCGACTTACAGTCATGCGTGCATACATTTTTTTTGTGTATGGGTGGTCCCGGGGATAGAACCCACTACCCTGGCGTTACAAGCGCCGTGCTCTACCAGCTGAGCTACAGAAGACCACGTATATAGGTTATAGGTTGAGAGCTTTTGTGAAAGAGCACAATTAGAAATAT